>NC_142432.1:667500-817500 GCF_059516105.1 Syngnathus floridae | reverse complement strand
GCCTTCTTTGTAGTCGGACAGCCAATGGGGACACCAAGCCCTGCAGCAAAACATGCAAGAAGTTTCACATTCAAGAGATGCACCATCGATTGAGGCACATCCCGAATGATGACTGACACCAAAGTTGACTTTATTTACAAGACCACCAACAGGAAGCAAACACACCACTGTTGATTTTATTCACAAGTATGCCCACATGATGCATGACGATTCAAAAACCAAAAAATGGCTCTGACCACATTAAAACAGCTTTTACTCGTACAGAAAAATGTACCAACATTCTGCAAGATTCTGAGTTCGGTGGCCATTTTAAAGCAGGGTTGCCAAAGATGACTTACTGATCGCAACAGAGACCGTTTGTACACTTGTCGTTTGCATCTATCTATGGGTGTCTGGCTACTTGGCTTTTGTCAACAATTTAGAATGCATCCAGCTTTTCTTTGTGTAGTTAAAAAAAATAAAATAAAAAGCCTGACACTGCATATTTAACAAGTCAATTTTGTTTCAGCCTAACTTTACAATTGTCTTGTCATTGAGAATGTCTCAAATGATTCCAGTTTGTATGCACGATAGACTGCCAATGCCAATGTTTAAAATGGACCACTTGAATTCAGTTCACAGTTTAATTGCAGTTCAGTGGTACACACACACAATTACAGTACAAACAGTTCATTTCATGATTAAAAAAACAACAGTAAAACAACAATATTGCAAAATGACGCGGCGCAAAACAAAACAAAAAAAAAAAGAAAAACAAACAATACGAAACAAACAATACAAAACAATACAATACAATACATACAATACATACAACACATACAATACAATACATACAATACATACAAAACAAAAAAAAAAGAAAAAACAAAAGAAAAACGAAACAAAAAACAAAAAAACAAAAGATAAAACAAACAATACAAACAATACATACAATACATACAAAACAAAAAACAAAACAAACAATACAATACATACGATACAATACATACAATACAATACATAGAAAACAAAAAAACAAAACAAAACATAAAAAAAAAGAAAAACAAACAATACAGAACAAACAATACATACAATACAATACATACAATACATACAAAACAAAAAAGAAAAAACAAATGAAAAAAACAAAAAAAAAAAACAATACATACAATACAATACATACAAAACAAAAAACACATACAATACAATACATACAATACATACAAAACAAAAAACCAAAAACAAAACAAACAATACAATACATACAATACATACAATACAATACAATACAATACAATACAATCAATACAATACAATCAATACAATACAATCAATACAAACAATACAATCAATACAATACAATCAATACAATACATACAATACAAGACAAACAATACAATACATACAATACAATACATACAATACATATAAACAATACATACAAACAATACATACAAACAACACAATACAAATACAATACAAACAATACAATACATACAATACCATACAATACCATACAATACCATACAATACAATACATACAATACAATACATACAATACAATACATACAATACATACAATACAATACATACAATACAATACATACAATACATACAATACAATACATACAAACAATACAAACAATACAATACATACATACAATACAATACATACAATACATACAATACAAAAAAACAAAAAAAAGAAAACAAAACAAAAAAAACAAAACAAAAAACAAAACAAAACAATACATACAATACAATACACACAATACATACAATACATACAAAACAAAAAACAAAAAAAACAAAAACAAACAATACAATACATACAATACAATACATACAATACAATACATACAATACATACAATACATACAATACAAACAATACATACAATACAATACATACAATACAATACATACAATACAATACATACAATACAATACATACAATACAATACATACAATACAATACATACAATACAATACATACAATACAATACAATACATACAATACAATACATACAATACAATACATACAATACATACAATACAAAAAAACAAAAAAAAAGAAGAAAACAAAACAAAAAAAACAAAACAAAAAACAAAACAATACATACAATACAATACACACAATACAATACATACAGTACATACAAAACAAAAAACAAAAAAAAAAAAAAAAAAAAATAAAAAATAATACATACAATACAATGCATACAATACAATACATACAATACAATACAATACATACAATACAATGCAATACAATACATACAATACGATACAATACGATACATACAATACAATACATACAATACATACATACAATACATACAAACCAAAAAACAAAACAAAACAAAAAACAACAAACCAAAAACAAAACAAAACAATACATACATACAATACATACAATACAAAAAAATCTGACGTCCGGATAAGCGGTGGATGGCTGGGTGGCTGGCTGGATGGGTGGCTGGATGGATGGGTGGATGGATGGGTGGGTGGATGGATGGATGGGTGGGTGGATGGGTGAACAAAAAACAAAACACAAAAAACAAAACAAACAATACAATACATACAATACAAACAATACATACAAACAATACATACAATACAATACATACAATACATACAAACAATACATACAAACAATACAATACATACATACAATACAATACAATACATACAATACAATACATACATACATACAATACAAAAAAACAAAAAACAAAACAAAAAAGAAAACAAAACAAAAAAAACAAAACAATACATACAATACAATACAATACACACAATACATACAATACATACAAAACAAAAAACAAAACAAAACAATACATACAATACAATACAATACATACAAAACAAAAAACAAAACAAAAAAAACAAAAAACAATACATACAATACATACAATACATACAATACATACAATACAAACAATACATACAATACATACAATACAAACAATACAATACATACATTACCATACAATACCATACAATACCATACAATACCATACATACAATACATACAATGCAAAAAAAACAAAAAAAACAATACATACAATACAATACATACAATACATACAATACAATACATACAATACATACAATACAATACATACAATACATACAATACATACAATACATACAATACATACAATACAATACCATACATACAATACATACAATACAATACATACAATACAATACATACAATACAATGCATACAATACATACATACAATACAATACATACAATACAATACAATACATACAATACAATACATACAATACAATACATACAATACAAACACATACAATACAAACAATACATACAATACAAACAATACATACAATACAATACATACAATACAAGACATACATACATACAATACATACAATGCAAAAAAAAACAAAAAAAACAAAACAAAAAAACCCAACAAAAAACAATACATACAATACAATACACACAATACAATACATACAATGCAAAAAAAACAAAACAAAAAAACCCAACAAAAAAACAATACATACAATACAATACAATACACACAATACAATACATACAAAACAAAAAACAAAAAAAAAACAAAAAAAAATACATACAATACAAAAAAAAAAAAAAAAAAAATACATACAATACATACAATACAATACATACAAAACAAAAAAAAACAAAAACAACCAAAAAAAACAACAAAAAAACAATACATACAATACAATACATACAATACATATAATACAATACATACAATACATACAATACATACAATACAATACAATACAATACAATACAGAAAAAAAAAAAAGAAAACAAAAACAAAACAATACATACAATACACACAATACAGTACATACAAAACAAAAAACAAAACAAAACAAAAAACAAAAAAATAAAAATAAAATAAAATAATACATACAATACATAATACAATACATACAATACGATACATACAATACAATACATACAATACATACAAAACAAAAAACAAAACAAACAATACAAAACAATACATACATACAATACATACAATACAAAAAAAACAAAAAACTAAACAAAAACAAAACAAAAAAAATACATACAATACAATACATACAATACAATACATACAAAAAAAACAAAAAACAAAAAAAAAACCAAAAAAACAAAAAAAAAAACAATACATACAATACATATAATACAATGCATACAATACAATACATACAATACAATACATACAATACAATAGATACAAAACAAAAAACAAAACAAGATAAACAAAAAACAAAACAAAAAACAAAACAAAAAACAACAAAACAAACAATACATACAAATCTTGGGATTTCCTGGGTTGAGCTGGATGAAGTGGCTGGAGAGAGGAAAGTCTGGGAGTCCCTCCTAAAGCAGCTGCCGCCGCAATCCGACGTCCGGATAAGCGGTGGATGGCTGGGTGGCTGGATGGATGGGTGGCTGGGTGGATGGATGGGTGGGTGGATGGGTGGGTGGATGGATGGGTGGATGGGTGGATGGATGGGTGGATGGGTTGGATGGGCTGGATGGGTTGGATGGGTTGGATGGGTGGGTGGGTGGATGGGTTGGATGGGTGGGTGGGTGGATGGGTGGGTGGATGGGTTGGATGGATGGATTGACATAGAACACATACAATACCCTGCCATACGCTACCATACACACAATGCATACAATACAATACATACAATACAATACCATACAATATCATACCATACTATTTGCTCTGCATCTGGGAGTTACAATTATAGACATTGAGTAGAGTGGCAATGGCATGATATTTTTGCAACAATTACACATACCAACTCCAGTTTTATATTTAAAATATGTATACAATTATCAGTATATTGTAATGAGTTATAATAATTACAAAAGTATCCGAATTATAATAATTTAATTTTATCATCCATCAACTCACTCAAAAATGTCGGCATGAATCGAGCAGTCGACTAAACGGGAGAAAATCACGCTCGCAAATGTTTGTTGCATAACGGAAGGCGGGCGGGCGGGCGCCATCTTGGAATAGATTTGAACATGACGTAACAAATTTGTCACATTCACAGTTTGCATAACACGGAAATAGCACACTATATGTAATGCAACATTGTTAATTTGACGAAACACAACGCCAAAGAGGTTTGAAATACTGTAGCGGCAAAACGGCAGTCGCGGTGGCCGGGACGAGTGTGAAAAGATTTTCAAGATATTTGTTCGCATCAAACAAACAAGGCGTCCGTCGTGAGAAACGGCAATGAACGACAAACATTTGATAGCTTACCCGAGAAACCGCCACACGGTCGGTGGCGCCTGCATTTGATAACTCGCCTTGAATCCTGCAACAAACAAACAAGGCGTCCGTCGTGAGAAACGGCAATGAACGACAAACATTTGATAGCTTACCCGAGAAACCGCCACACGGTCGGTGGCGCCTGCATTTGATAACTCGCCTTGAATCCTGCAACAAACAAACAAGGCGTCCGTCGTGAGAAACGCCAATGAACGACAAACATTTCCTAGCATGTTAGCTTACCTGAGAAACCGCCCGCTGCGCGGGTGATTGCACCGGTATTTGACAACACCCGAAGACATGACGTCACATCCGTCAATTCAAATCTTCCTCGCCTGCTCGTCCAATGGTGCTTTGCACACTAGCGTACCACGTGACAGGCCACTTCACACGCGGGCGGTTGCACCTGTCGCTCACCTCAAGACTGAAAACTGCCTTCAAAAACCTAAGTGCCACTTTGCCCGCCTCCTACCTCTGCCCAAATTCAGTCTGACCAATCACAGCGCAACTGAAATTGGCTTGACCACGCCCACCTCTCCGACAGGCAAGACTGAAACCTGCCTTCAAAAAAAAAAAAAAAAAAAGTCACAAACTTTATGCAGAAGTGAGTGAAAATCGACAAAGTACAGCTCGCGGGTAAGGTCGGGTCCCGAACCATGGTTCCATCGTGTTAGAGGCAATGACGTTTACCACTTGACCAAAGACTCGTGTCCATGACAGTGACAGAAGGGCAGCCAACGCTCACCTCAAGACTGAAAACCCAAATAGTGTTGGCTCGTGAGTGAACGATTCGTTCAAAGAGATTCTAAAGATTCAGTTCACCTAAAAGAACTGGAATGCACATCAGCACTTGGGGAGCTTCCGTAGTTGGTCTTTTAGCAGGCCCCGCCCACAAGTACCTCCACATTGGGTCACGTGACTAACAGCTATTTACATACAATAAAATAAAGTATGAAAACGTTATTAAAAAACACACACAAAATCATACATACACAAGACCAATGCCGCTGGAACGAGCTGGACTAAAGGAAGACATCCGTTTAAATTTGGTCAGTTTTAAGAAATAAGGAAATCATGAATATTAAAAGAGGATTTTTTTTTTAAACGACAAAGACGACAAACATTTGCTAGCATGCTCGCTTACCTGAGAAACCGTCCGCCGCCGCCGGCCCGCGCTCGGTGGCACCTGCATATGATAACTCCCCTTGAGCGAGCACACCTGTCTTCAATTGACCTAAAGCCCTGACGTCACATCCGTCGATTCAAATCTTCTTCTCCTGATCGTCCAACGGCGCTCGGCACACTGACGCCACCAGGTGGTCGCCTGTCATGGTGACTACTGTGGAAAGGCTTGCTTCGGACTATCCGTTGAAACTTTCAACACCGAACATGTTTGGATGGAGGATGCCCTATCAATATGACCAAATCTCCTTT
Source organism: Syngnathus floridae (assembly GCF_059516105.1). NCBI lineage: Eukaryota > Metazoa > Chordata > Actinopteri > Syngnathiformes > Syngnathidae > Syngnathus > Syngnathus floridae. The sequence goes on along the minus strand of NC_142432.1, from coordinate 810,786 downwards.
GGTTCCCGAGCAGGCTCTGGTCGAGTGGTTAATGCCATTGCCTTCAATCAAATGAAAATATTTGTATCGAGTATACTTTTGTTGTGCAATTAACCCTTTATTTATTTATTCTCTTTTTTTTTTTAACCTCGTGTAGTGTACCTACACATATTGTCATATAAAATGTCTGATTTTTATGTTTTAATTGGCGAATATAAAAACAAGGAATAAGACGCCAGACACGTTTTAACATAAATGTTTATTAAAAATAATAATATCAAAAGCAAATTTCAAACCAGCAATCTAATGTGAAATTGCAGTAGATATATTGGATGACAATATTTAGGCGTATATAGGTATACACGTTATTTAAAAACGACTATAAGTGTTATACTACGACACGAGTGTTTACCAGCTCAGTGGCCTAAGAGGAGAGTGTCCGCCCTGAGACTGGGAGGTTGTGGGTTCAAACCCCTGCCGAGTCATACCAGTGACTATAACAATGGTACCCATTTCTTCCCTGCTTGGCACTCAGTGGAAGGGGTTGAAATGGGGCCCCCCCCTGCTGCTCATTTATACTCCGGTGCGACTTACAGTCCGAAAATTACGGTAAGTTCAAAAATATCAGAGGAAGTGATAAACAACTGAGGTGATTTGGTTGCATAAGCAAGCCTAACCCTAAGCACAGCAAAAGCGAGAGCAAGCCTAACACAAACCCTAACCCTAAGCACAGCAAGAGCTCTGGTCGAGTGGTTAACGCCATTGCCTTCAATCAAATGAAAATATTTGTATCGAGAGTTCATCCTAAAATGAATTGTTCTTGCAAAAATTCTGCCGCCGTTGCAGTGCTCCCGTGGACTCATTTTCAAGTCAGTTGCTAAGAAACACCACACCTTTGCACAGAGACAATTCTTGAGTCATATCAAATCAATGATTTTCAAACGGGTCCAAACAAGTTTTTCCCTCATGGCTACAAAGATCTTTAGATCTTTTCGTTCACTCTCGTTCACTGAAAACATTCGTTCTTTTGAACCCATCGTTCACTCACGAGCCAACACTACACTGCAGTAGTGATACACACACACACAATGATACGACAAACACGATGACACGACTTTTCACGCACCTGCACTTAACGAGGGAATCTTGGGAAACATGTTGGAACGCGGCCCCGAGGACTAGAGCTTGACACCTGTGACCTTTGACCATGATATTTCCCTCATAAAGTGGCCAGTTATTAGGTACACTTGAAAAGGGCGGTGTACCTAATGGAGTGTCCGTGTGATTCCCTCGTTAAGTGCACCTGCGGGAAAACTTTTAGCTCCTGCGGAACGTGAAAGTGACCAAAAACTTTTCCCGCACCTGCAATATGGCAGTAAATGGCAATATTTTTTCATCTTTACATAGCTTGGAAATGTATTATGATGGAGGAGTTTACAGGCGCAGGCCGGAGGGGGCTCGGCCCAAAGGAAATTAACAGATGGAAATATTTAAAAACACTTGAGGTCACCATTAGATTCAGATTTATCATATATATACACACGTATATAAATTAAATTTCCTTGAAGGGGATTTACACTGTACATGAAAGTATTTGTAACACCATCATCAGTATCTATAAAAACCTTCAGAGGGGAAAGAAGACAATAGCAAAGTGAAGGGATGGACTGATTTTAGACATCACCATATTTCATATTTCCACAGACAGATATAATTTTGATGTAATTCAATTCAATAAACAAATCATAATGTTAATGTACATTCTTGAAGCATACATCAAGTTGTGCAGGACTTGTGCCATAATGTATACATGTCTGATCATTTCTTTTTTATGGAACAGTCGCCCACCACCCTGCCCAGCCCCCCCTTGCTGGCACTACAGTGCTAACAAAAGTTCCACAAGCCTTTTTTTAATTTTATTTATTTTTTAAACTCTCATACGTTTCACCCATTCAGTAACATTTTTTAAAACTATATATTGGAGGAAATTCGACCTTTTAATTACTCTTTAAAAAAAGCTGCAAGTGCAGCATCGATAAGTTCTTACTCGACTCTTTTATTGTACATAGAGAGACAACTAGGGGCACAAACTTTGAAATAAAAACCCCCTTAATTTGATTTCCGATTGAGGTCTGCAGTGGAATTTGAAAAAGATACACAATGGTACAAGTCGTATGGCAAAATTGGACATTCAGCTCCACGTCAAAGTTCAGTTTGAAAAGTCCTCCCCCAAGTGGGCCGTCAATGGCAACCAAGCACAAGACAACGCTGGATCCAGACCAGCCACAACCACAGCACACCTCGGAAGCAAGACCAACCATCAGAGCCCTAAACACTGTCCACACCTGCAATCTTTCCGTCGTGCACCCATAACCAAAGGCAACCACACTGCCCCCTCCTGGGCACATGATCCGCACACGTCGACTTCTGCAGCGCGATGCTTGATTCTTGACTTGATATGGCCATTGCTCCTTTGCATATGGCCATTGCTCCTTTGCTCCTTTGCATATGGCCATGGCTCCTTTGGATAGGCCATGGCTCCTTTGGATAGGCCATGGCTCCTTTGGATAGGCCATGGCTCCTTTGGATAGGCCATTGTGCCTTTTCATATGGAATTGTCCCATTCGGCGCCTCTTGCAGCCTACACCGAAGTTGACTTTATTTACAAGACCACCAACAGGAAGCAAACACACCACTGTTGATTTTATTCACAAGAATGCCCACATGATAAATGATGATTCAAAACAAACCAAAAAATGGCTCTGACTAGATTCAAATAACAGCTTTTACTCTTACAGAAAATGTACCAACATTCTGCAAGATTCTGAGTTCGGTGGCCATTTTAAAGCAGGGTTGCCAAAGATGACTTACTGATCGCAACAGAGACCGTTCGTACACTTGTCGTTTGCATCTATGGGTGTCTGGCTACTTGGCTTTTGTCAACAATTTAGAATGCATGCAGCTTTTCTTTGTGTAGTTAAAAAAAAAAAAAAAAAGCCTGACACTGCATATTTAACAAGTCAATTTTGTTTCAGCCTAACTTTACAATTGTCTTGTCATTGAGAATGTCTCAAATGATTCCAGTTTGTATGCACGATAGACTGCCAATGCCAATGTTTAAAATGGACCACTTGAATTCAGTTCACAGTTTAATTGCAGTTCAGTGGTACACACACACACAATTACAGTACAAACAGTTCATTTCATGATTAAAAAAAACAACAGTAAAACAACAATATTGCAAAATGACGCGGCGCTGAGAGAGAAAGAAAGAGGCATCATGCAGATAGCCAGTGTGCACACCCAGTGAAAAAGTGGAGGGAGGGAGGGAGGGAAGGAAAGAAAGGACAAAAGAAAAAATGCAGTCATACTCTCCTTAAATACTGGCTGGGCGCTTTGCCCTCGCCGCATCTGCACCCGTCCGTCTCGTGTCGGCCGCTCAACACGGGCGAAGGTTGGCTCCCCCCCCCGGCCGGTATTCGACGTTTGGACTCATCCTCCGCCTCGTGCCACTGCAAAAAGAAAAACGGCTCTCTGTTGCATGCGGTTCACTTCTGTGGACGTACTCATTACCTGTCTATTAAAGCTTGCTCCTATTTTAAGCTCCCTTTATTAATAGCGTATGCACACATGAATGTTTTTGTTTTCTTTTTATGTCTGTTCCTATATGAAGAATTCAATGCTTATAATTTCTTTCTTTGTCGTAAAGTGCTTTGAGCTGCATTTCTTGTATGAAAGGTGCTCTACAAATAAAGTTTTTTATTATTACCCTCTGGTCCCGCGGTCCTGTCCAGTCCCTCTCTGTGCAGGCACTCGTCCGATCCAGTGCCCCAGCAATCCTGAAAGGCAGACATATTGTGTTGGTTTTGGCAAGGGGAAAAAATTCCACTAGCACCCCCCCAACCTAGACTAAGGTAAGTTTGAATCAGGTAACTAGCGGCACGCACGGGCTGGCGCATGTCTCATACGGCCCTCCCGCATTGGAGCAATCCGGGTTATGAAATGTTTAACCCCTTACAAAAAGGGAGGGAGGGAGGGAGGGAGGGAGGGAGGGAGAGAGCGAGAGGAGATGAAAAGAGGCTTTGGTGCGCACTTAAGCGCAACCGGCCAGTTCCCCCTGAGTAGAGCTGGCTTGGCCCCGAGAGGAGAAAAAGAGGAAAACGTGACGTCACGGAGAGCGTCACGGAGAATCTCCTTGTCCTCGACACCGTCGACGACACTGGGACCCAGTCTGGCAGACATTATACCCTGGTATTCCACAAAGGGCAAGGTATAGCCACGTTCCACCCTGAGTGCACCAGGCCATGCAGGTACTGCCGGGCGCGTTGGAGAAAGAGAGCGAGCGAGAGAGGGAGGGAGGGGGAGGAAGGCAGGGAGGGGGTTTCTACTTTGCCGATTCGTATCTAGAGGGTCACAGCAACCCAAATGCCCGTGCGTGCTACTAGTTACCCTATTCAAACCGACAGGGGTACGGAAAGCACAAAAGAAAAAACAAAGTCATACTCCCCCCAAAACGCTGGCTGCATCTGCACCCATCAGTCTCGTGTGGGCCGCTCGTCACAGGCCAAGGTCCGGGTCTGCTCCGGCCAGTGTTGGACTCGTCTTCCGCCTCGCACAAGTGCAAAAAGACAAACGGTACTCAGTTGCATGCGGCTCACATCTGTCAACGTACTCATGACCTGCCCCCTCCCTGGTCTTGTGGGTGCAGCCCAGTCTCTCTGGGTGCAGGCTGGCGCTCGTCCCATCCGCCGCCCCGGCAACCCTGAACGGCAGACAAATGAGGAAATCAAATTAAAACTAACAAGTGCGTTGCATATTGGATTGCCATGTCACCGCCTCTGGCCAGCCTTGGCCAGTCGTGCATCAGGCTCCTCTTCAACACTTGGCGACTGCTTTCTTTGGGTGATTCCTTCCTTTGCACCCCGCTCAGCAATCGCGGGTCTGGTGGCCTCCGTCCACCGGCTCTTCGTTTCATACATCGTCTCTTCCACCTAGCAAGACAAGCACAAAAGTCTCGCTTGCGCAGTCGCTTGCGCTTGCCGTCGCTTGCGCTTGCAGTCGCTTGCGCTTGCAGTCGCTTGCGCTTGGTCGCTTGCGCTCGCTTGCGCTTGCCGTCGCTGCGCGGTCGCTTGCGCTTGCCGTCGCTGCGCGGTCGCTTGCGCTTGCCGTCGCTGCGCGGTCGCTTGCGCTTGCCGTCGCTGCGCGGTCGCTTGCGCGGTCGCTTGCGCTTGCCGTCGCTGCGCGGTCGCTTGCGCTTGCCGTCGCTGCGCGGTCGCTTGCGCGGTCGCTTGCGCGGTCGCTTGCGCGGTCGCTTGCGCGGTCGCTTGCGCTTGCCGTCGCTGCGCGGTCGCTTGCGCTTGCCGTCGCTGCGCGTTTGGCACTCAATGAGGGCTGCACAATATTTTGGAAAATCAATGATATGGCAGTATTGGGCCAGACCACTGCATTGAGGCAAGTTGTGCAAAATTCTTGGATGGAGGTTAACTATTTGATCGCAATGAGATCAGTTAGATGAGTTAACTTTAACTTACATCAATGATATCGTCTTAACTCATTACAAATAGTTAGGCAAGAAAGCATGTTTCATTTGAGACATGAAAAAAAAAATTTCTTTGCTGTCTTAAAGTGCATGTCAATAACCTAGACCACCATATGGCAGTTTTCCAATACACGTGCAGCCCTACACACATGTCACCATTGGTGTCCAAATGGCAGCCTCAGGGCAACTTGATCAACACACCACACGACTGAACACGACACTGCTTTGTAGCACTAAATATCAATGGCAACATTTCGTGATTGATTTAATGAATTTGCGTCAAAGAATTCAGAATTTGTTTCAGTATGCAGCCCTCAAGCAGACATTGGGACACCGCTGGTGTAATTTAAAAAAAAAAAAAAAAGAATCCATTTCACACGTTGAAGCTGCGCAGGTCGACGCCTCCAGGGAAGCGGGTCTCCCTCACAACTCGGCGACGTCAGAGCGATGCCACAGTGGTACGTTCACCTCTGATCAGATCGTGTCACATCCCGGTCGCCATCTGCAGAAAGAGAAACAAATGTTAGAAACACAAACAGCACCCCAAGTTGTCGGTCACTTGCTTACTTGATCACAGCGGCTAGCTACGATTGGTGAGCATCGCCCGGTCGGATCGGGCCGTGCGCCCCCCCCTTTCGCGTCCGGCCTGCAAATGGCAGAACATGCAATGAGTTGGGCGCTGCTCGCATCATTACGTCTTCCTCGTGGACCGGCTCGCCCAAACACCGCCCCCTACACCTAGAGAACAAAGGACACACAGCTTAGATCAAGCACGACAGTGGTAGGTTAGAAAAAGACACAAAATGTTACCGTCTCGCTCCAATGCTGCCCTACACCTAGGGGAGAACAAAGAACGCAAGTACCACAGCGGTGGTAGGTTAGGGTTAGATGAAGTGCAACAGTGGCAGGTTAGAAAAAGACAAAATGGTAGAAGTCAAATTGCAAAATTGGACATTCGGGATCGGCTCGCTCCAACGCCGCCCTACACCGATGGGGGAGAACAAAGAATGCAGCAAGTACAACAGTGGCAGGTTAGAAAAAGACAAAATCATATGGCAAAATTGAACATTCGGATCCACATCAAAGTTTCGTTTTGTCTCCGTCCACGTAACCACGTCCTCCCCCAAGTGAGCCGTCAATGGCAACAAAGCACAAGACAACGCTGGATCCAGACAAGCCACAACCACTGCACACCTCTTAAGCAAGACCAACCATCAGAGCCCCAAACACTGGCCACACCTGCAACCTTTCCGTCGTGCACCCATAACCAAAGGCAACCACACTGCCCCCTCCTGGGCACATGATCCGCAAACGTCGACTTTTGCAGCGTGGTGCTTGATTCTTGACTTGATATAGCATTGCTCTTTTGGATAGGGCATTGCTCTTTTGGATAGGGCGTTGCTCCTTTGGATAGGCCGTTGCTCCTTTGGATAGGCCGTTGCTCCTTTGGATAGGCCGTTGCTCCTTTGGATAGGCCGTTGCTCCTTTGGATAGGCCGTTGCACCTTTGGATAGGCCATTGCTCCTTTGGATAGGCCATTGCGCCTTTGGATAGGCCATTGCTCCTTTGGATAGGCCATTGCTCCTTTGGATAGGCCATTGCTCCTTTGGATAGGCCATTGCTCCTTTGGATAGGCCATTGCTCCTTTGGATAGGCCATTGCTCCTTTGGATAGGCCATTGCTCCTTTGGATAGGCCATTGCTCCTTTGGATAGGCCATTGCTCCTTTGGATAGGCCATTGCTCCTTTGGATAGGCCATTGCTCCTTTGGATAGGCCATTGCTCCTTTGGATAGGCCATTGCTCCTCTGAATAGGCCATTGCTCCTCTGGATAGGCCATTGCTCCTCTGGATAGGCCATTGCGCCTTTGGATAGGCCATTGCGCCTTTGGATAGGCCATTACGCCTTTGGATAGGCCATTGCGCCTTTGGATAGGCCATTGCGCCTTTTCATGTGGAATTACTTATCCCATTCGGCTCCTCTTGCAGCCTACAAAAACACAGACAGACATTAATTGTGTGCTGGCACGCTAAAACTCGACTACCATTGTGTGTTGGTAAGCTGAAACTTGACAAAAACAGGTTTTCACCTGATTTAGGACTACTCTTCCTCCTTAGTGTCCTCAACATCACTGAAAGGGCTCCTTCAAGAGCCTCCTGCTTGCTTTTTATTGAAGGATGCTGGCTGGGCGGCCTTTTTTAGTGCTACAAAAGACAAGCAAATTATTGCAACAAAAATAGACATTGAGTAGAGTGCCAATGGCATGATTTTTTTACCAACAATTATACATACTAGGAGTTTTACATTTGAGAAAAGAATATTATATTGCAGTAAGTTATGATAATTGATCTAAATTAGTTAATGTTTGAATTTTATACATTCTAAGTAGAGTTTTATATTTGAAAAAATATATAATCATTCCATTGTGGTAAATTACAAGAATTATTAAAGATTATAATTCATATTTTAATTTCATCATCTACAACTCACCTCACATTGGACAGATGGATGATCCAGGTTGGCGGCGTCCAAAACGGGAAAAAATAACCCGCGCAAATGTTTGTTGCGTGACGGAACGAGAGCGGGCGGGCGCCATCTCTGAATGGATATGCTCTGATTTGGACATGACTTAAATTCGTTACATTTATCAGTTTGCATAACACGGAAATGGCACACGCATGATATAAAATAATAAAAAAGTGTTCAGTTAACTAGAGTCAAACTAACATTTCCTATAGTCAGACAAACACGAGCTTATCGCCGGCGTCATTTACGAACTTTTAACAAACGAATGAAAAAATGCTGGCCAGCATTATTAAAAAAAAAAAAAAAAAAAAAAACACCCGCGAAAGACATTTGAAATACCGTAGCGGCAAAACGACCAAAACGCGCAACGACGCGACGCAAAGTCGATTGTGCCGTGCACTCCCTAGACAGCGAAAATCCTGCAAGAAATAAAAAATGGCATCGTAAGAAAGTACAAACATTTGCTCACGGGCTAAATGGCCTCCGGCCTACAATTTACCTCCAGGCCCACCGTCGCGTGAGTCACGAGAGTACGACAATCCTGCGACAAACAAAATAAAGAAAGAAAGAAAGAAAGAAAGAAAGAAATAAAAGGGCTTGTGAGAAAAGGCAACAAAGCGTGCCAATCGTGCAACAAACACGGACGGCGTCCGTCGTGAAAAACGGCAGGAGACGACAAACATTTGCGAGCATGCTCGCTTACCTGAGAAACCGTCCGCCGCGCCGCGCCGCGCCGCGCCACGCCGCCACGCGATCGGTGGCACCTCCATATGATAACTCCCCTTGAGCGAGCACACCTGCCTTCAATTGACCTAAAGACCTGACGTCACATCCGTCGATTCAAATCTTCTTCTCCTGATCGTCCAACGGCGCTCGGCACACTGACGCCACCAGGTGGTCGGCTGTCATGGTGACTACTGTGGAAAGGGTTGCTTCGGACTAGTGATGTGCATTCCAGTTCTTTTAGGTGAACGAATCTTTAGAATCGGGTTCACTCAAACGATTCGTTCAAACGAATCGTTCAACGAATACAAAGTCGCAGGCTTTTATCGATTCATAATGACCTGTTAATGTTAACAACCCATTCAATACGTTCTTTCACGTTCCGCAGGAGCTAAAACTTTTCACGCAGGTGCGCTTAACGAGGGAATCACACGGACACTCCATTAGGTACACCGCCATTTTCAAGTGTACCTAATCGCAGGCCACTTTATGAGGGAAGTATCATGGTCAAAGGTCACAGGCGTCAAGCTCTAGTCCTCGGGGCCGCGTTCCAACATGTTCTCCAAGTGACCCCCGTTAAGCGCACCTGCGTGAAAAGTTTTAGCTCCTTTCACGGTCTGCAGGAGCTAAAAGTTTTCACGCACCTGCATTTAACGAGGGTCACTTGGAAAACATATTGGAACGCGGCCCCTCGAGGACTGGAGGTCGACATCCCTGGTTTAAGTGAAAAGCGCCACACCCGCCCTCACCCCCACTTTCTGATTGGCTGTTCGATCTGTGACGTCACTCGTACACTCCATTAGGTACACCGCCATTTTGCCATTTTTTTTTTTATAATTGGAAATTATGCGGATTGGGTCAGAGCTGCCCATTCTTCCTTGCAGTTGCACAAGTTCAAACTAATTGTTGTTGTCACTTGCTGTGAATAAAAATAAGCTGCAATAATAAGGTGAAATAATCAAGATCTCTCTTAAGTCTGTTTCAACTTTTGGACTTCTTTTAATTGTCATTGAACAGTTGCAATGCAAGCATTCAAATGTTGCGTTTTAATCGCAAACCGTTGCTTGGGAAGATTGGTAGAAAGAAAAATGGATTTTCTATTTTTTTTTCTAATACAGCACTACATGCAAATCAAGAAACGGCTCGTATATTTTGTTTTGGATTCCCGGAAGGAATTGATCAACGGGAGCGTTTATCATCCTGACCAGCAGAGGGCGACACACGGTACACTTTTGCTATCCTATGGTCAAATTCAGGGAAACCAAAACGAATATACGCGGCGTCATTTCTCATACTTGACCGGCAGAGGGCGACACACGGTACACTTTTGCTATCTTAGGGTCAAATTCAGGGAATCCAAAACGTATACGCGTCGTTGTACTTTCCTTCGTTTCTCGCAATAGGTTCTATTTTTGTTTGACAATAAAAACAATCAAATTAAACCGCTCTTTTCCTTTTTTTAACTTATATGTAACGATATGATGTAAGTGTAGGCTAATGTTAAAGTTTTTTGTCTTTTTTTTTAACAGAACGTTTTTATTTCCATTCCCCAAAATGATATGTTTTCTTCTCAGATGTCGTGAGAGCTGTGATTGTTTTTCCAACCACCTCAGATAACATTTGTCAAATGTGTGGCTTCCTGATGCATAGCTTCGTCACTCATTCTTCTTGGCATGGAAACAAGTGGATGGTTCGAACCCAGCTCTGTCCGAGTCACGTGCCGCATTGCCTCCAGGCCGTCATTTTAAAGCAGAAAGTGTCGTCAAAAAAAAGAAAAAGGCTGCGGACTGCGGTCAGTGCGCAGGTGTGGCAAGATAGCCACCGGGTGGCCCTTTTCAGCACATGAGCAAATGTTTTTCCTGGTGAGCCTCTGACATGGCAACGGTTCTAGTAACAGTTGCCTAGCAACAGCAACCACCACTCCCACAGCCAATCAGCTAAAAGGTGACGACATTGTCATCCCTTTGATGCACTGTCGTTTCCAGCCTTGTACTCATCTGAGCCCGCGTGGCCCGCGGATCGCAGGCCGACCGATCGACCGACTCCGCCATTTTCCCTCCATCCCGTCACGACGCGTTTATCGGCAACAATGACGCAATAAAGTGTCGCACCCTCAGCCGAGCAAAAGAAATCAATCTGGCTTTGACAATTGCACGGTGCGCCCGCCCGCTAGATAGTTGTTGAAAAACTCACTTAGGATGGGTGACAGTTGTTGCCTTAAACGTGATTATGCCATACGTCTTACTGTTAGCGTGTCATTGTATATTCAAAGTCCATGTAGAGTAAGATAGGTCTTAAAAGTAGACTTTCAATGCCAGAGGCCGGCCCAACGAGTGCTCTTGAAAAGCCAGTTTTGTTTGCGGAGCCCACCCATCAAAGACGGCGTGGCGAGGCCAGGCCAGGCCAGGCCAGGCCAGGCCAGGCCAGGCCAGGCGCGGCGAGGCCAGGCCAGGCGCGGCGAGGCCAGGCCAGGCCAGGCCAGGCCAGGCCAGGCCTCGGAGCGACACGAAGGCTCGGTCGTGCCGATCTGCTCGCCTTTCAGGGAGCGACAAAACGCACACGCTGGGCTTTTTTTCTCCATCCCAGGCACTTTTCCAAACAAGCACAAACAGTCGGGGATGGCCCCACTACTAATGAATCTTCTGTGACGGGTGTGAAGTCATAGCTAACGACTGAAGCCTCCTCCTCCCTTGTGTGTTAAGTAAGAGCAACGACAAAACGAATGAGCATTTTGGAAATGGGGCTTGTCTTGTATCACTCTGCATTTTGCTTGCATTGGGACTGGAGAACGTAGAAAAAAGACAGGACAGACAGTTTGGCTTTCAATTGACCTTTACTATCAATGAAGGTTAGCGCAGAGAGAGACGCAAGAGCTTCCAAGTCATATCATTGTCATGTTGCACAGCATAGCACAATGCATCCGCAATACACAAATACAACAAGCACGTTACTAGCAGAGCACTTCCTAGCCATAACAGGACAACAAGACGCTACTTCTCCTTCTTATTCGTGGTCACGCGGTGTCGACCAGCGATGGATGGATGGATGGATGCAGTTGTATTGCGAGTTGACTTTTTAGCACGTCCATATTTACGCCAATGCTCGGCAAGGAGTGCTCTCCTAAGTGTAAAATGGTTTGAAAAATGAAGCCGTGATATATGAGAAGAGTCGGTCGGAGATGTGTTCTTGTTTGTCGCTTCCCTGCTAATTGCTTGCTGGAATTGTTCCAAAAATAATGGCCTCTCGGACGCTCACGCAATATTTCAATCCATACAGTCAACTGTACATATCCGTACAAGTGTATATGTTTGATTCTTTTTAAATATATACGTATATATATATTTCTTTACATCTCTAGAAGTGTTCACTCGACATGACGTCAAAGCTCGCCAGTGGCACGAAAAGGGTGCATTCGGGTCCGTACCGTTGATTCATCGACTTACTTGAGCATCCCCTCCTCGCCCGGACCGATCGACTGCTCGGACCTGAACGCAATCTTTGGCCACTGCGGCCCGCGCACCCAATAAGAGTGTTCATCTATAGCTATCTATATATATATTGATGAATCTAGATCTAAAGAGAGACAGCTTGAGGAAGCAGATGAATAAGAGGAGAGGAGAGGTGCGCAGTCAACTCATTGAGGCATGGCTTTGAGGATGGCGTTCACCTCCTCGGCCACGGCCGTCAGCGCAAACTCAAACTGCTCCTGGGTGGGGATGGAAGACAAGAGGCCGCCGCAGCATATGTGAAGAAACAAAGTATTTGTAGCCACCCAGGTGAGCTAGCCCGGCCGGCTTCACTTTTGTTTGTCTTTTGTTGCTTTTCCCCCTCGAGAGCAAAGCAACAGCGTGATTGATGTTGCCCCCCCCACCCCACAGAGCCACCGCTGCCGCTGCTGCAGTTTTGCACTCTTTCACTCCCCAGGCTCAGGGGGAGGAGAAAAAAAAACAAAAAAAAAAGCAGCGTAGGAGTGCGCAGGCCTTTAGATGCGTCAACACACAGTGAGGCCCAAAGGGAGATCGATATGCGGCACCCGCCGGTGGCCGATCACATTTGTCTATTTTTGAACTTGTCAGAACTATCAAGCCATCTGTCTCTGCCTGCCTGCCTGCCTGCTTGCCTGCCTGCCTGCCTGGCTGGCTGGCTGGCTGGCTGGCTGGCTGGCTGCCTGGATTTTGGGTGGCGCTGTTTTAGGGCTAGGCTAGGCTAGTTGGGCTGGCAGTTCAGCCCTCCCCATCGTCGGACATGGTCCGTGTGTGAGCACCCTGAAATGGTGGCCTCAAACCAAAATGGCCAAGCTCAGCTTGTTGAGATGCTCATCTCCTGATCTTATGAAAGGAAAGGTGCTTCAGTGCAAAATGGCCCACAGCTTTTGGTGGGATCTCTCCTCTCGTCAACTTTACTTGTAAAATAACTTCAAAGCGTTGACAAATTTGCAGATTCGCTCATACTTGACTGTTAGAGCATCAAAATTGTTGCTGGCATCCAATAAAACTTTCTTTGTATCAAACAATAGAGGCATGTTTTCTTTTCATCTGACCCAGCCTTCCCCACAAGCACTTGAGCTCAAAGGCTTGGAAGAGGGACGGGGCGGGGCGGGGCCGGACGGGACGGGGGTCTTACCTTTGTGTGGACCATTCCGGCTCTCTGGTCTCTCAAGTGCTCCAGGGTAGCGGCAATATCAATCTCTTTAGCACCTGCAACGCACACACACGCACCACATTGGAAGCGCTTCAAAGCAAGCGGGCTAATCCAGCTCACATCTGTCCGGCTCCTCTTCTTCCACGCAAGGCCAATTGTAAATGATTGCATTCATCACCGGAAAGGTTTGGACGACGGCCCGCCGACGCGTGCGTCTTGATCAAATATGCAGGGGGCGCCATGCTGTCTGCACGACTCGCCGAGCGCCTTTCATCGCCACCGACTACGAGGGACGCTCCAAGATCCAGCTGCGGACGTGACCTTTTCTAATGAGCGGCCATTTTGAGTTGGGGAGAGGGCAAAGTTGAGAAGGCAAAGGTCGGAGGGCACGCGGAGCTATGGGAGGGGGGATCGTCAAATTGACGCAGATTGACCTATGGGGGCCGGCCGACATCCACAATGGAAGCAAAATCCATTTTGAATGTCACGTCACCACCATCTTGACAAGGCGCCTCTTTGATAATATTACTGCAGTGCTGCCCCCTGGTGTTCGTTTATATGTTAGTTTTCTCGAGGGTGCAATATTTCGCGCAAAATAAAGATATGCAAGAATTTTTTTATTGGTCAACTGTATTAGCAACCAGTACAAACTAAAATGTGGACCATTTTTAAAAAAAAATATAATCATCTTTTCACCAATAATATTATGTATTCGATCATGTTTCATCAAAGGTGTTTTTAATCAAAAGGTTATGAGTTCAATCTGATGTATTTTTTATGATATAAATTTAGACTGGGAAATGAAGACTTCTCAGTTGTAATTGCTTTTCTGTCACGGTGCGCAATTAGGAATTTCCTTTTTGCCGGCAAGGCTCGGTCGGCCCTCGCTCGGTCCGTGCAAATGGCAACCCTAAGACAAGAACGCGGCCGCTGAAAAATCATAATCCAATGAACACATTGCTTCTATGAAACATTAATGTTCAAACCGCAAACGAATTCCGTTTCATTGGCATGCATGCGCCATCTAAATTCATGCGGCAATTGTGATGCAGGTCGATACGGCGTGACAGCAGCACAAATGACTACTAAATTACTAATGTTCAAATAGGTTTTTTTTTTGGGTCCCCTTGATTTCTCATTTGCGAGCTGGGGGCTTTTGTTCCCCCTCCGACGCATCACCGAGAGCCTCTATGGGAAAGCGACGTGTTGCTATGGCAACGCAAGCAGGGAGTGGAAAAAGCCAAGCGTTTACCTTTTGCCATCCGGTTGAGGACCATGTCAATCAGAATGTAAGTGCCACTCCTGCCAGCGCCGTCGCTGCGGTGAGACAAAGACAAGGAAGGAGGACACACTTGATTCGGAGACGGACGGACGGACGGACGGACGGACGGCGGACTCATCCAATGCAGCCCGGCCGGCGTGAATATCACGCTTGAGATTTTTTTGGCCTTCATAATCTTGCATGTGTGGTCTGGGCAGGCAATGTCAAAGGGGGAGCTGGGGGTGAGTTGAGGGGGAGGCTCTCCACCAGAGGACAAAGGCTTTTCAAATGGTGCACCTCGGGAGCACAGGAGAAGGTTGAGAGACCAGGGGCGGTGTGAAGAACAGCTTTTTTTTTTTTTTTTTTTTAATTTTGGAGGGCCTTGCTTTTTTTTCTCTCTCTCTCTCTCCAGAGATAGTGTGTTGAAAAGCCTCCCTTTGTGCCCCCTGGCCATTCAGCGGCACTGCATGTTAATTGCAAACAAGGCGTGCACATCTCTTCCATAAAGGCGCCGGCCAACGGAAGGGGGGGGGGGGGAACGGCGGCTTCATTAATCCACGTCGGCCCGCTACGCATGCATGACTTCACAGCGTAAAAGTGCTCAGGCGGGACAACTTTTTAAGCCTGCCGTGCACTGTCAACATGTCCCTCCCTCCCTCCCTCCCTCCCTCCAAAACCAGCAAAACAAAAGTGAAATTTCAAATTGAATGTTTGTGTCTTTGATGTGCTTGCAATACTTGCCTGCAGTGAACAATAATGGGGCAAGATCGACCTCGGTAGCACTTGTTAACCTTTCTGGAATAGAAGAAGACAAAGAAAAAAAAGAAAGAAAGTAGGTTATTGAACACTGATTAAGTGTTGGTGGCTATGAAATATTTTCATCTTTCACAATGATGATCAGGTCTTGACAATCCAGACATTCCATCCCAGGTACATATTTAGTCTTGAAAAAATGGAATTCACATGAGAACATGTGATGACAAAGAGTGAAGCACAAGGACGGCCCAAACGTCCCATGCAAATAAAGCCAGAGGGTCGAGAGAGCAAGGAGAGGAGGGCGAGCGAGCGAGCGAGCGAGCGAGAAAGAGAGAGAGTCAGGTTGTGCGCAGGCCTGGCTGAGGAGACACAGTTTCCAATGATCACTTTTGTGACTATGCAACTGGGCTCATATTACTAGCTGCAACATCACAAAAATGACACTGGCAACCGCAAAATACGGCCCAAACCTCAACAAAAATACACACACACACACACACACACACACACACACACACACACACACACACACACACACACACACACACACACACACACAGATGGAAAAAAAAGTGCACTCTAATGCATACAAGCTCATTGGAAGGAGGGGCATAGATAGCAAAGAGAACGCCATCCCCTCCACTTTGCATTAACAAGCATGGGGACACACACACACACACACACACACACACATTTCCATCCTCATTTGTTGTCCCTCCACGCGGGGAGCTCGGGCGAGGTTATCCGCTCGCTAACAAACGTCAAGCATTTTTAGTCAGGCGCCACTCGTTTAATTGGCTCTTTCAATGAGGTGTTTTCTTCCCAAGCCAAGCCAGGCAGTGCGGGGCTGTTAAGTTGCTGCATCGAGGGGGGAGGTGGGGGGGATGCGGGGACAGCAAGGTTGTTAGATTTCCCCCCATAAAATCACCAAAAAAAAATCACAAAAGCATCTTCGTTTAGAAAAAAATCTGGTATCATTAACAAACGTTTCAGAGAAAAAAAAAAATCAGTTCTGAGTCCAAACAAAATAATGACACATCCCAAACTAGGGGGGATAGGAGAGAAACCTTGTTAGAGCCAGCGAAGGGGAAAAAAAGAAGGGAGGGAGGGGGTGAACGAGCTGAACGGCCATGAGGTCAAAGGTGGCCGCGCTACAGTACCTGCGGAAGTCCAAGAGGGTACGCGCCGAGCTGGGGACGCTGTGATCCATCCAGGAGAGGAAGTGGAACTGCGTGACGGTGCGCGTCTCATTGGTGTGCAGGTTCTTCAGGTAGAAGCTTCGGACCAGGAAGTCCTCGCACCAGATGTGCTCGGAAACCAGGTTGACCTGCGAGCGCACCGCCGTTAACGCCGAGGACAAGGGTGCGCTAAAGTTGAAAAAGACGCGTACCTCGTAGAAGTGGTAGACGTCGGAGCCCTCGTCCGGCCAGTAGCGGTGACACTGCTTGACGCCGTTCTCCGAGACGGGGGTGAGCATGAGCACCACCACGCAGCCGCTCTCCCACACCATCTGCAGCATAGGGAGGGAGGGAGTTAGACGCCATTGTTCAAGGCTGACAATATTCCCCATCAAACGCATTTCTTCATCTGGGTCCAGGAGGCACCAATAAAGCATCATGCGTAAGTGTAATGTGCGCTCGGGAGAAACGCTTTTTGGAATTTTTCAATGTTTTGAATAACCCTTTATTAGCAACGAGTCACTGTCTGACATGAATGATTTGCTCCCTTGCTGTGTATTAGCACGTGATTGACTGGTTTTTGCTCAGAAGTGAGAGAACACCATTTTGTCACTTTTTTGTTGTTCTTTTTTCCCTCCCACCTACGTCATTGGAAAAAGGGCGACGTCGGGTTCATGGCTGAGCATCTAATAGATTGGCAACTGGCACGAAAAAGGAACTAAACAAATACCAAACAATTATCAGTGTTTGATTAGAGCCACTCAACACGTTTGAATAGAGAAAGGGAGGGTAGAAAGAAAGAAAAAAAACAAAAAAAAACAACCCTTCCCGCACAATTAGGATGCACTTTGCAGTTAAAAGCTAGCAAGCGATTGTGTTGTTAATTAACTGCGAGCCGATTGTCGGCCATGAAAAGTCCCCAACTTGAGAAAACTTTGACGTCGGACGGCAAAAGGGGCCGGCCGGCTGCCGTGCCGCTCGCTCCCGTCACGCAACGCTCCGGCTGATGACTACAGTGGGCGTCTTCTTAACACACCATTTGGCCAGCATGCATCATTTAGTGCGCAAGCGGGCGGGCGGGCGGACGGACGGACGGACGGACGGACGGACGGAAGGACGGCTGTGTTTAACAGCGGCTCGCGATTAACGGTGCTCCGGGAATGCATTAGCCTTGTTATTGGCAAAGTGCGTTTGTTTGTCACTTGGCATCTGCTGCGTCTGCCTTGCCCACCTGAGGACGCCATTTGTTTCTTTTCAGGCCTCAATAAGCGCTGCTGGTTTGGCTAGCGCCAACGATAGCTTCAGCAATTTGTTTGCCTGCTTGATCTTGAATAACCTAAGATTATCTTTAAAATGGTGCAGGTGAACTGATGATATCATCTGAGAGGATGGCTAGGTGCTACTGGTTTGGTTAGCAACAGAGTCCAGCGGCAAAGTCACACATCCGTGGAACAAACGCCAGATTGTTATTTTGTTTCCCAAAAGCGTGCGCCTTTTGTTTGTCTTAAATGGAAATTGGGCCACGGAAGCCCGCCCGACTCTTTGTCACTTTGAGAAGAGTGTTAAGCATTGCATGGCGCTTGTTAAAAATACAGTTGAGTCAATATTTTTAGCGGGAATAATACACGAGAGGCGCTCGGCGGGGCTTGCCGATCCCCCGCCGAGCGCTCCCATCACAAAGCAGAGAACCCGTAACCCAGATGTCTCATATGCGTTCATGCCCAAGCCTCACGGCTGAAGAAACAAATCAGTTTGAGTGATGGGACGAGACTTACCTGCCAGAAGTCGGCCACGGTGGAGGGAAGCGGGCCCTGCGAGGCGATGTAAGTGGGGTTGCGAGGGTCGTGGTCCATCTGGGAGGGAGAAAAGGCAGTGTCACGCCGTGTTGGGGCTTCAAAGCGCTCACTGAAATATTGGGTCTCATTTTCACTTTTGAAAGCTTTGCCTTGCATCCAAATGAGGGATCCATAAAGGCAGCATCAGTTATCTTGACGTTGAAAAGAACAAAACAAATCTTGTACACGTCCTTAAACATCACACGCGTGCAAGAAGGAACATTGTTGTACTTCAGCAAAACTTTTTTTTCTTTTCTTTTCATGCTTCCTGGTTAAGATTCCTCCCAT
This sequence comes from Syngnathus floridae, assembly GCF_059516105.1. Lineage (NCBI taxonomy): Eukaryota > Metazoa > Chordata > Actinopteri > Syngnathiformes > Syngnathidae > Syngnathus > Syngnathus floridae. Next base: position 792,061 of record NC_142432.1, on the reverse strand, counting down.
GGTTTTTGCTTAGAGGAGGACCGGGGAGGGGAGGGGAGGGGCGGGGGCGCCTCCCCCTCGCTGAAATGAAAGGCGAATGAATGCGAGCGCCGCTGTTTGGTTTTGCCAATCTCAAGGACACAGACGCGCTGCTGCTGCCGCTGCCGCTGCCGCCGCCGCCGCCGGAATACTAAAAGGCAAACATGAAAGAGCGGTCCTGCGTTTTTTTTGCCCGTCCTCGCTGCCGTTGTTACGAGGCGATTATGACAAGCGCGAGCGCCGGAGGTCGTTCTCCTTGGGCTCCCGAAAAATGCAGGCGGGTGGCTTTTGCCATGATGGCCTGGCGCCTTTCTATCACAAAGACGCCTGACTTTTGTGTCGTGACGTCAGCTGCGTGAGAAAGCGCAGCAAAGTTGCGTGCGGCGTGCTCCTTAACTTAGCTTCCATGAAGTAGCCCCATTCTTTTTGCTCGGACGCCGCTGCCTCGGAGCTAATGAAGAGGAAGAAGCCACATTGACAGACATAATTATCAGTTTTGCTAGACACAGCCGGGGGTCCCTATTGTGGAGTAATTACCCTCCTTTCATCCGCCCACTCTTCCCTCCCTCCCTCCCTCCCTCCTGCCCGCCCGTGTCCTGCCACTTCCTCGCCCACTTGCAAGCCTCCAAAATGTTGCGACGGGCATCCAACATGAGAGCACATACAGCATGATTGTTTGTTTGAGAGGCGTATTGAGCTTTTAGCGCAGCTCCCTCGTTTATCCGTTGGGAAAATTGCAGCTAGTGTATTTGAAATGCATAGCTTCCTGTTGCTTTTGATGCAGGAGCCTCGGGGGAAATCACAAACGTGCTGGAGGGGGGGGGGGGAGGAAAAAAAAATAGCCTCAGCTCTCTCCCGCATACTTTCGGATATATCCGGAGATGTATTTGCTTGTAACAAAAGATGCGTCTCTTTTGTTACTTTTGTATAGAAGAAGAAAAAAAAGGTTATCTCAAAGCACCGACGGATCCACGAGTTGTGCAAAAAAATAAAAAAAAAATCAATGCTTACTCTCTCTTAAATCGATGACAAAGCAAACACAGAAAGAGCAGATAGGAGCTGGAAAACAGAACGATTGAAAGCTACTCACGATTGGACTGGCGTTGATGTAATCGGAGCCGCTGTGGTTATTCTCAGCTTTCAAGGTGATTCTGGAATGATCATCTGGAACAAGGACGCATCATTCATTAGCGTATTTCCCCACACGTCCCAATGGCGCTGGCAAAATGAAATGATGGAGAAGAAGAGCGCTTTCATCACTCTTTCATCATCACACGCAAATCTCTCCACCTCCAATAAGAGAAGGTCCCTCAAGTCCTTTATAGCGCCAGCACTCGCAGTTCCCGTTGAACGCGGCGTCGCCTTGAGTGACGGCGGCCGAGCTTCTAATCTCGGCCGTTCCAGTCGAGAGTGGGTGTTTGTGTCATGGGTGATTGACAGTTACTCCAAAAAAAAAAGAGAAGAAATAGCAAGTAGCCAACCGCTACTTGGCATCAAGTAATTGGCCCCAACATTTTGGAACACGCCGCAGTAGGGAAATAGACAGCGATGGTTGTGCTGGGGATTACAATCGCTACATAACTAGCCAAGGACCGACCACCTGAGGATTGTTCGGGATTCACTTTCACACTATTAGCCTCGTGCAGAAGCTAGCACTCACACGCTAGCACGGCGTCTGAGCGGTTCTTCCTGGTGCTGGGCTCGCTCCGCGCCACGCTGCAGGCGCCCGGTTCCGCCTGGTACGAGCACAGGGCCTCCCACTCGCGCTCCAGACGGTTCTTGTTCTTCAAGTGGTCCTCCATGTACGACTGAGGAGAAAACAAGAGTTTGAGCTTGGAAGGAGTCCAGACGGGCGTCAGGTGGCAGCTAATATTTTTGACTTTGAAGGGGAGGGGGTGAAGAACACAATTAAGAGTCCCGAGAGGTTTGTCGGCTGTGGAAATACTCCAGGCGTGTTTCAGTGAGGCCTTTACCGCTTGCACCGCCACTGATAAGATTGTGTGCGTTTAAGCCGTCGCTCGCTCGCAGAGGACAAAATTCAATTCGCTTGAGAGACAAAGATGGCAAAAAAAAGAAGTGGGGGCGCGCTCCGTGTGTGTGTGTGTGTGTGTGCTCCCAAATCAGGGCAAGGACTTGGGGAGCTTAGAGGATGTAGCTGGCAAGGCGAGGCTTTTTATTTTTATTTTTTTAAGCAGGCGCCATATTCCCCCCCATTTCTGCCCTGTATCATGGAGCCCGCCTCCCGACGGGGGTTAAATGGTTTAGGCGGCTATTGTGCGGGGCGGAAGATTACAGACTCATAAACTGATGTCAGGGATCAGATGGCTGATACAATGAAAGCGATAGCCACACGCGCTGCGGGTTTATCCCATATTAAAAAGTGGCGTAGGTAAGAGGAGCGCCTTCATTGTTAGAGTATGCGCTGTCTGTCAAATGCTAAAGCACATCTTTGTGGAGTAAAAAAAAAAAAAAAAAAGCCAAACGTCGCATAGATGCTAATCACAGATAGGCCTGGTCCAGCACACAATGGGTAATTAGCCTTTGATGGCTAATGAATTCAGCAGGCCTTACAAATGGAACTAATGATGGGAATCAAAGTTTATTGTTAGCTATGCAAACTAGTGCCACGGAGGTCCTAAAATCAAGCGCTGTGATTAATGTCGGGACAGCACAGTGTGTTCCACCTCTACCTTTAACGGCAGTCATCGAATTGCTCTCTGCTGTTGCCGGGAGCTTTTCATTTCACGCAAGAAAGTAATCCATATTTTCTCAGTATTTGCATGTTGTCGCGAAAACCACGCGTGTGTATGTGTGCGTGTGATCTTTCGAACGCTTTTTTCCCCTCAAAGAACGTTTGCAAGAGGGATGTAATTCTGCTATAATTGGCCACTAGCGGGCAGCACACAATTGTCTTAAACGTTGTGTGTACATTTGAAAGAAAATGAGGAAGCAAGAAGTGCTTCACGCTCAGCCTATTTTTTTATTTGTTCCTGACGACGCAAGTCTCCTGCCTGCCTTCGGAATGGTAAAGTACTTTTTTACATGAGTTAAAAAAAAGAGGAGCCCTTTTTCCATCACTGCCTGTCTGTGACCTGCCATGTTGCATCCAGAGCAGCATCACATCTTCCCCCAAGTGCATCTCATTCCATTCAAACAACATGCTGAATTGATTGCCTTCGACATTCATATTTCTGCCTGTTTCTGCTGGGCCGGGCTGGGCCGGGCCGGGCCGGGCCCCCTCATCAAGGCGGCGAGCTCCCGGCGGGAGCGCGGCTTATTGCGCAGACGAGCTTTAGCGAATGAGGGGAGGATTAGGTGTGCCAATCAGGGGGATTTGGGATGGGGGAGGCCCAGATGTCAGGGAAACAATGTCTAATCCCATAAGCAGCCTCGGCCGCTAGGTGAAACGGGGATGAAGGCGGACGGACGGCACGCAACAGGTAACACCAAATTCAAACAATTGATGACGTGATAAAGCACAAGTGGGAAAAGTAGGCCTCACACGCTCTTCTTTAATACCACGCAAGTGAGTCCGATCATATTTGTCAAATTAAACGAGCTGTTTCCCTCCAATAATTGCTCCATGGCACCTTGGAGTTGGTGCCGTGTTAAAGGCTGGCTCTTTGGCGCTGTCCGTGGTGCTGAACGGAGGCACTGAGGTCCTTTCTGAACCAATGTGGATTTTTTTTTCTTACCTTTACGTCAAATGAAGGCACCAGTGTACATTTGAAACACTTCAAAAAGCAAGAATTATTATTATTATTTTTTTTTTTCAAATCTGCCGTACACCACAATGGAGTAGAGGGAAAACTAAGTAGCCATTGTGGCTATTGTTCTCTGGGACTCCAGTATGCAAAATAGCAAAGGGTGTGTTGAAGTAGTTCCAAATAAACAACAAGCTGATGACTCAGCACAAAGAGGCTTCCAATTTCACTCTAAAAGCCTCTTTTTTTTCTTTTTTTTCCAGTGAGAGTGTGAGCTTTGGAACGTTGCGTATTCATCATCAGCCCTCTCCACACGGCACGGCACGGCACGGCACGGCGCGCCGCTTCAAATAGCGACGCAGAGAGGAGATGAGATGAGATGAGAAGGGCAAATATAGGCCCCGAGATGAGCGATAAGAAGGCAATCACACACATGGTTTGACGGGAGATGATGGCGGAATCTTAAGGAGAGACCCTTGTGAGAGCCAAAACCCAGACATCCCCAAACAATTGGCTTTCAAAAGCAATAGCGCACCCACATAAAAATCCATGGATCATACCAAGTGAATTCTTAATTCGCAGCTTAGAATAAATTCACGTGCGCTGTGCTTTTTATCAGTCGTTGACGTACGGGGGGGGGGGGGTCACGTTTGCTCCCGATATGGACTCCAATTTCTAATTTGGACTTTTGAACTAAACTAAAGGATAGAAGGAGAAGCCTAGGCCAAGAGTAATAAGAGGGCACCTGGCCTCCTCCAAATGATTCACAGCAGCGTTGTGAGCACTATTGTCGCCGCCGCGTTCAAAGGGGAGACTTGACGAGTGTAAGAAAAAGCCATCTATTAGCGGCGCTACAAGGCATTACTCACATTCCTTCTGGTTCATTACAGGCTCCCCCCGCCCCCCGCTATATACGTGTGTAGACACACACACACACACATATATATATATATATCTATGTGTATGTGTGTCTATACAATAGGCCGACGTGGCGTGTGATGAATGCGTCCGCCATGAACGGAAACACTGCCAGGCATCTATCCGTCTCTTTATCAAGCTTGTCTCCGACGAGTGACGGGCTGCAAAATTAAAACAATCCATTGTGTGGAAGGAAAGGCTTATTTCCACCCCAAAAGAACAATTACAAACACCCCAATGAGAAAATGAGATTTCAAAATGAGCATGTCAGACCACTTCAATGGTCTGAATGATTGACATGCCAAACCCCCCAAATGGCTTTCATCTCGTTCGTTCGTTTCTCTTGATAGCAACATTCTGTCTTGGCGTAAAAAGAGCTCATCGCTCACCAGTATCATGTGACCTGTGGAGATGTCCATGTTGGACAGCACGGGCTCCTCGCACCAGGAGGAGGTGCTGCTGCGCGTGGACGGGCTGCCGGCCCCGGGGCCGTCGCTGAACTGGGACGACACGCTGTTGAGGCGCGAGTGGCGCAGGGTCTCCGGACGCTCCGACGCCCGGACGGCCATACGCTGGCGACACAGCTCCTATCCCGGCACAAAAAGAAGAAATCAAATTGCCTGCGGTCGTGACATTGACTCGTGGGCACCTAACGTAGTACCTACGTACGTATGTCCCCTCCCTCGCTCATGGAGACGCTACTTAGCCATTCGCACCTGCGTGCGTGGAGACGCTATTGATTCCGTGTCACTCACTGCTTGATGCATTATGCAGGATGTTTGCGGATGATTGATTAGTTCACGTTATCAGTCTCTAATTTGCTGCCGTAAAAGTGCAACGGCCCCTCGATTGTAAGAAGCAGGGTGCCTGGCGATTGTGGGATTCTTCAAAAAGAAAAACAAATGGCACTTTTGTCAAACAAATCAGACATTTGAAAGATGGATGAAGGAACCTTTCCCCCAAAACAAAGCAGCGGAGATCATCCATCATTCAAATAACCAGTCAGGAGTGACTGGGATGCATTCATGCAAGATATACGGATGGATGGATGGATGGATAGATGGATAGATGGATAGATGGATAGATGGATAGATGGATAGATAGATAGATAGATAGATAGATAGATAGATAGATAGATAGATAGATAGATAGATAGATAGATAGATAGATAGATAGATAGATAGATAGATAGATAGATAGATAGATAGATAGATAGATAGATAGATAGATAGATAGATAATCTCTGCTGTGTGTGTGTGTGCCCAAAAAAAAAAATGCTTCCCCCTACTTTTATCAAGATTACAACTTTTCAAGTGACTCAGCTTTTTTCTTTTTTTTCCGGAAAGTGCAGTTAGAATATGAAGACAGGCCATTTTGAAGATCTATTTGTCCGATTTTTTGTGTTATTAGTATTCTTGTGTGCCTTCACTCACCAATATACTGACTGTAAAAAAAAAACGTAATTTCCCCATTGCCCGAGTAATAAAAGCTTATTCCATTTGATTCTATGTCTGACACGACGTCTCATTTCTTATCTGTTCAAGTCACCACAATCTGTAAAAAGCATCATGTAGCGTTTGGGCCAGACACTTCCTTTCGAATTCATTTCCATGCTCAATAAGAGCGGAGGGAGGGCACGCGCTATCTGCTGATCTATCAACGTGATATTTCCCCGAGGGTTGCAGGGCCCGCTAAGCCCTGCTCCTGGACCCCCCCCCCCCCCAGCACCGTCAAGACTTTAATGATTGGAGTCATGGAGCGGCGCTCCGAGCCTTGGCCTTGGGGCAACATCCAAGTCCACCTCATAATTCATTCGACTTCTTTCTCTGCCACAGTGTGGGCCCGGTTGGATGCAGAGGGGAGATACGAGAAGCTTTTCATGAGCGACCCCAAAGCACTTTTCAAAGTGAGAATGGCAACAGGAGGAAACAAGAATCCAGACTTTGGCCATTTGGACTAAGCTAAGTGGACATAGCTTTGCCTCAGGAAAGTCTGATGGGCTTCGTGCTAACAAACAATGCGAGATGCCACTGACATGCTAACAGTTTGTAGCGAGACAAAGGTCATATTTAGAGGCAAATGTCAAAAATGACTATTATTACTTTCTCCGATTATTTTATCGTTACTTTATTAATATCGCTGGCTTACTCGGGATGTAATGTACGACGACGCAAACGTATCAACGATTCGTCGTGGAGAATAGCAATTTCAAAGAAAACATCATCCTCGGATGGTTGTGATGAAAAAAGCTTGGACTTCATCAGCCTTAAACCTGATGAAATATTGAAATGGGAACAAGCTAAATGTGCCCAGCTGAGCCCCAGCGACCGCGCTCAATCAATATTGTCCTTGGCCGCCGCTAAAGGCGTAGGGCACAGTGGCGTGCGTCTAACGCATTGGAACAATAGCACACACACGCACACACACGCGCACACACACACACACACACTTTTCTGCTGGCAATTTTGCAATTTCATTTTTTTTTTTTGAGGAGTACAGTCTCTTTGTATGTATGGAGACTGATTGGTGCTCTTGCTGCGAAAAGTAATTCTCTCTTGTGAACGTTAAATTACGGAAGGCAGACATTTTCATCCACAACCCAAGTACAATTTAGTTGTATTTAATTTTGAAATTCAATACATTTGCCTTGAAGCACTTCACCAGTTTTGATTGCTTTTCTTCTTTTTTTTTTTAAATTTGACCATGACTTGAAAATAAGTGAATTGAATTGACGTAGTCACATATTTTGACTCGAAAAGGGAATTCAATTGAAAATCGTGGACAGAAATGAGGCTGAGTGTGTGTGTGTGTGTGTGTGTGTGTGTCTCTCTCTCCAATGGCAGATTAGAGGTGGAAAACGGCGGCTCCCGATTGGCCGACGGCGAGCGCAAGAGGGGGCGTCTCCAAACCTGATAGGTTGCCGTGGCATCGCTGCTGGTGTCAGTGCCCAAACCGGAGAGTTTCTCCTTCATGCGCAGGTGGGAGCGCTGGCGCACGCAGAAGAAGATGGCCGACACGGCCAGCACCACCAGGATGAAGAGCACGCACAGCACCGACAGAACCACCAGCTGACCCGACTCCACCTGGGTCTCTTTCACCATCGGGATGTGGTTCAGGCTGCCCCTCTGCGGTGGACACACAAGGGGGGACGGGGGGGGGGGTCAAAACAGCCCAGCGGCAGCACAGCACAGCACAGCACAGGTAGACAACCTGTGGCCCATTTCAGAAACCTAATAAGACTTTGTAGCCAAGATTTGAAGCAGGGGTGGGCAGGCAACTGCTTCATATTTAGCCAAACAAAAGCATTTTGCTTGCATTTAAAAAAAAAAAATGGAAAAAAAAAAAGAAGCTGCTTGCTATACGAGGCCAGAAGCATTTAACACGGACATGCCTACAGCATGCCATTATCATTGTCATCCTTAAAGGCTTCTCTTTTGGAACAAAAATGAGATTGTCCGGCTCAGTCCATCAACCCCCTCCTCATTCGCCAGCTCATAATGTGCATTCAGAGAAGCCCCCCAACCCCAGCCTAGTTCACTAGTGCCTCCCACTACAGACATTCCCAATCCCATTTAGAGCTGGCCAGGCCAGGCCGGGCCGGGCCGGGCCAGGCGCTGTGCAGCTGCATAGAGGGAGGTCGGCAGCCTAAAAGCCTGCGATTTTAATTAGCTCCCGGCTGGATTAGCTTGTTGAAGCAAGTAGTAGTACGGATTAAAAAAAAAAAAAGTTTGGACATATAAAATTGTTTAGCCAGTGCTTTTCAATTTTTTGTCTCTAATAAAAACAGAAGGCAAGTGCACAAGGTCTTAAGATGAACACCGCAGCTGCTTTCATACGAGGAGCTCGTCATTCTAAACATACAATGCTCGGTGATTTTTTTCTTCGGAAAAGGTTAAATAAGCACAGAGCAGGCTCGGAGTCCGAATGGACGGAGCGGACGCACGCACGCACGCACGGACAGGGCAGATGCTTGCGCAAAGTTTCGAGCAAAAAGAAGGCCAGATGCAGTCAGCGAGCGAGCGAGCGGGCGGGCAGGCGGGCGGGCGAGCGCTAGTAACACACAAATAGGAGTGAGCACAAACATACAATTGTTTCACTGAAACTCCTTTTGGTGTATTCTAAAAATGGAGCAAAATTGGTCCACTCTTTTGCCTGGATGACAGATAAATCACAAATTACCAAGCACACATGAAATGGAATTGAGAGGGTTCTGATTCTATTCAAACTCTGTCTGACATCATCACAAATACACACATGATGTCGGGGACTCAATCGTGTCAAATAAAAAAACAAAAGAGAGCAAGACCTCTCATTATTTGGACTAAAAGCAAGCCGCTGAAATGGAAATTTGGATTTGGAAGAAGAGCCTAAAAGATCATGGGTTCATTTCTGAGGGGGTGCGTGGTGAAAAATGACATTCGACTGAATGCTTTAATAGTCCAGATTTGGGGGCTCTGGATGACGTCTTCAAACGTTTGAGGTAGGACTGTTGAAATCTTCTCAATGATTTTGCTTGGTTGTATCTTTTTCCCTAGAGGGGGTGTGCTGCTTCATATTTTTGGAGGAATGAGTTCCAAATGTTTTTTTTTTTTTTCACCATCGACTAATATTTGATCAAGACTGCATTCGACTGAACGTTTTCGGCTTCTAGAAGGGGGCGCGCCGACCGGATGTCAAAGAGGATGCGCGGCTGAAAAGCTTTCAAAGTTCAGGAAGCCTCAACATTTAACCACGTCGCTCGTGTAAAAACCCAATCAAATGGAGAAAAGCACATCCCTCTCTTGCGCTTGGCCGTGTTAAATTTGTCAATTGAGAGAAAAAGATCCGGCGGGCCAGATGGATTTTTTTTTGGGGGGGGGGAGGGACTGCTTTGGATTATTCAAAGAAGGGAGAGGAAAGGTCAGGCTGTGGTGTGTTGACGCAAGCCAAAATTGTGGTTTTTTTGTGTGGAAAAAAAGATCTACGGCAATGTCGCACATCGTAATCCAACACTCTGGAAAGTTATTTTTATTTACGACAATGAATTTGGATTCATCGTCGGCAACGACTGATCTCACCGAGCCAAAATTCAGGTCGTTTGACTTCATTCCATGGAAGATAAGCAGCAATGGAGTTGAAGTCCCTGCTATGCGGATTTGATATTCCAAAAAGAATGCTTACATTTTGCACAAGCCAAAATAAATTGTGGTGGTGGTGGGGGGGGGCTCAGGGATGATCACCAAGAATGGCACCAACACAACGAGACGTTCACAAGTTTTTCAGCATCGTTCCTCAGCGGGATGCAACATTTCACACACGACATTCGGAATACACTAAAAAATAATTACCCCAATGCATCTCGGTGGGCAGGATGGACGCCGCCGGCGTCTTCTTGTATTCCAGAGGCACGCGCTTACTACACACTGACGCCGGTGGCGGCTACGAGGTGCGTTTATGCGTCCCCGGGCCGCCCACTCCCTAACCCCCACCGGCGGCGGCACCCCCCCCTCCCCAAAAAAAAGTTCCCCAGTGAGGGTCTCAACAAAGGAGCGAGAAAAGAAGGGGGGTATTAGAAAAAGGGGAGAAGAATGCGGGATATGCCCGCCTGATTTTCCGAGCCGCGGAAGAATGTGCAGAAGCCCCCGAAGAGCCAGTCCATTCAGCGCCGACCGCCGCCGTCCTGGTGAAAAGAGACTGGGAGGTGCTGAGCTCCCTCTTCTCTCGCCTCGATCTTTTTTTTTTTCTTTTTCTAGTTAAGGCTGAGCCCCTCCTTATATTCAGCCCCCACTCTGTCGCTCGCACATGTCATATGCAGCGGTTGCCATGGTGACGCCTCCACATGTTGTCGAGGTGAATGTCGGAGGAGCGATGCCTGGCTAATAGGCTTGCGGGCCGAGGTGGGTGGATGGGGGGGGGGCGAGTAGGGGGAGCGGGGTGAATGGACACAGGGGCTCGTCGCTCATTTGTTGAGCAAGCGGGGGTCTCTGTGTTTGCTGCGCTGTTTTCTCAGGCTTCTCCTTGTTTTTTTTTTTTTTTCGGGGAAGCGCTCGATTCCTCAAAAGTGGCGCCTTTTTTTTTTTTTTCTTTTTCCACTTTTGGGGATTTGAGGGGTTCAAAGTACCGACATGCTATACTCATGCAGAAGGACAGATACTACCGTTCCATAAGGAAGAAGATGAAATGATTTACATGCAGTACCGATGTTTCCTTATTAATAAACTTACTTGATATAAAATTCAAAAAATGATATCAGATGGCACGTTGCTGTTTAAGCGCTAGCTAAAGGTTCTCACAGCGCCGATGATGTGAAAAAAAATCACCGAGCTCATGTAGTCGTTTTTCAGATGAAAAGCTTCACCACAAATGATTGTTAGCCAACATCTAACACTACCTCCTATGTTACAATTTGGTCCCAAATCTATACTATTATTGCACACATCTTGGTGTTTTTTTTTTTTTTTACAATTTTACATTCAACATTGGACGATGTAATGTTAATTGTTGAACAAATACGTCATTCTGGGGTCTCCTTAAAAATGTTGGAGAAAAGTACAGGCATCATTTAAAAATAAATCCACTAAAGTACTTTGTTGCTTCGTTCCGTCCCAGCACACTTGAAACCCGCTAGCCCTCCTTTGTCATTGCACGCTGAGCCCAACATCTGCCTATGAGAAAAAGTGCACATTTGCAGCTAAAATGCTATCCTAATTAGCCATCAGCGTGTTTTAATTTTTTTTTTAAAAAATGGGGAAAAAAGAGCTCTCCAATGAGGAGCAACAGCTGCACTTAGCAGAGAGAGAGAGAGAGAGAGAGAGAGAGAGAGAGGGGGATTATGGAGAGTACAGAGAAAGAAAAGGGGCGGTGAAGAGAGGAGAACAGGGGTCCTGTCAAATGCAGATGACGAGTCTTTGGGGAGGGGGGAGGAGGTGGCGCTTGGAGTGTGTGGGGGGGGGGGCTCTCCAGTTTATTTTTTCCATTCAGAGAGCACCCCCACCTCTCCTCTATTGTCCCTCTGTGTGACAGCTGGAGGTGGCAATGTGAAGAGGAGAACAAAAAAAAAAGAGGGAGGAAACCCCCCCCCTGCGCTCACTGACCAGGCCGCAGTGTCCAAAATGTCATGCAGAAAAAAAAAAAATTGCACGCAACAACTGTGGAGAACATAGCAAACATTGGAGGATTCCCAAAGTGCGAGCGAGCGAGCGAGCGAGCGGCACTCCAATACACCTCAGAGGTCTGAACCGACCGGTACACTTGGCAAATATGCTATCATAGTAAAATGACTTTTTTTTCCCCATAAAATTATAATTAGGATGATCGTAATGATACTTTTTGCGCGACCTAGTATATTGTGAAATCGGGCCTTTGCCGCATAACATTCATTTCAATCGTTTTTCATGAACATTATTTTGGGCTATGAAAACGTCCCAACCATACTTGCTTTTTGCCGCCTGCCATAGGGCGCTCACCAACGTAGTCCGGAGCAGGCTAATTAGCTGAAGAGACGAATTTGGTAGAGATTCAAGCGTATACGATGAGTGTGAGTGACGTAGGGAGGCTGGACAAAAATCCAAAGCCATCGTTTGCGTTCTCTATTCTTTGAGACACCCCCTGTCAGCAGCACAAGATGACAAGATTTGACCATTGCCAGGTGTGACAAAGAAATGAAAAGCCTCGTCTCCCTCCCTCCCTCCAACCAGACACTTTGCTTTCCCATCGAGACAAAAACAAGCAAAACAACAGGCACCGACCGGATTTACATCTCTTCATGTCAATTTCAACTCTTTTGCTAGCCACAACAGCAGCAACCTTCCGAAATCCTCCACAGTGACCATACACACAAGATAGAAATGTGGCAGAATAAAATGCCATCAATTCCGAGATATGAATGGACTACGCAAATGAGTGCACATCTTTATAGTTCAACCAAAAGCAAATGGAGTGATTCTGAGAGGGCGTGGCCTAGCAAAGGGCCAATCAAGACTTGGCGGAAGGGGCGAGCTTCGGCGCTAATGGCTCTCACGCCGGCAGCCTTTGACGTGCGGCGATATGTCGGGACAAAAACCCCGGCCAGAACCCACTGAAAGTCTCCGACGGTCAGCGCTTGTAAAAATATCGATATATTTACGGCGTCACGGCCGCTTGATCCGCCACTAAGTACTTTTTCAAGGTGCCGCCTGTTCCGACAGTGGCAGAGAATCCGGAGAGGCTTATCTGCGTCGACACTCCGCGCCGGTGTTTGCCTCCGTGACACGTTTCGTATTTCTAATCATGAAAAAGAAGAGGGGGGGGAAAAAAAAAAGACAGATGGAGAAGCAGGTGGACATGTTCAAACAATAGTGAGGGAGAAAAAATGAATGTTAAACAAATGTCAGGATCAAGTGCACTTCCTGGGATGCTGGCGCTGGCCACTGAGAAGGGATCAGGAGACAATAACAAGTTGGATTGTTTGCTTTCACCTTCGCCGACTCTTTACAAGCAACGTGAACGCGCAGGCGGCCCTTTCCGTGTTTCGCTGCTTCGAAAAACATGTATTAGTGCCGTACTGATGAGCTGAGAGGAGCGCAACGAAAAGGATATCTTGGAAATTGTAACGGCTACTTCCAAGTAAAATGGCCGCCGGCAAATAAATTTGGAAAAGCAAGCCCGCTCCGCGCCGTTTGGTTGTTATTCCTTTTTGTGGCGGACGTCGGCTGTCGCGGACGTGACAACCCTAGATGGGATTTACCTTGATGTGTGCCACTTTGAACCGCTTGGCACGGCGACAAGACGCCCGCCGACATGTTTGAGAGGAAAAATAGCAGAGTGACACGCACAAACATTCAAGCTTCGTGACGAGCGAGCGACGTTGCAATTCAGCTAAATTGGGACCTTTTCGAGGTGTTTGATCACCTCCTGTTTGGAAACACGCACAGCGCATTCAGGGCATTCGATTCAATTCTTTTGGGGTTTTTTGCTGATGATTGCATCTAATGGCTCAGCGATGTCATTTTTTTGCATTTGATCTGTGTGTAAGTTATGCTTCAGCACCGCAAGGCAGCCAGCCAGCCAGCCAGCCAGCCAGCCAGCGAGCGAGCGCCTAATGCAGCGATATTACATCAGTGGCGTGCGCATCGGAATAGTTTCAAATGAAAGCGGATAAGCAACTCGCTTGAAAATAGATTTCAAGCCCAGAAGGCGCACGCCAGCATTAATATCACTTTAACACTAGCTAGCAGCTGATGGATATGGCTGGGGAAAAAATACAAATATATTTCTTTACCACATTGTAGTTCAAAGCCAAATCCTCCATCACCTTTCCAAACGGAGCCTTGGTGGTTGGGTCTTTTTTTTTTTTGGGATGAATAATTTATTGGAGCCAGTTTGAAAAAGTCCAAGTGAATCTCAACTATTTTGGGTGTAATTCATGTTGCAGGTAGATCTTGTGTGAGACTTTGGTGATGTGTGTCCTGGTAGCGTAAAAATATCGCGGCCGATTGCTGGCGTGGCCTGAGGATTAAAACATGACCCAATCCAAAAGGATATTTTGGTTCATGATTAATTCTATTGTATTACAGATAAAAGAGGCGCCCGCCGCCACTAAAGGAATCTCGTCCAGAGTTAAAGACGGACAGCAAAACAGGGAGCCTTTAATTGTTTTGTTTGAATAAAATCCACGCTACTTTTCAACTATTATGTTCTCGGCGGGCTCGGGGAGAGATAAAACTGCAATTAATTTTAAAAGGGACGCAAACAGCGAGACAATACATCAAGTCGTGGAGTAGTGGCGGTGGCGGCGGGCTGTAGAGGAAGGTAGCGTGGAAAACGGCGATACTGAAAGCGAGCGAGCGAGCGCTTTTTGGCTATTCTCGGCAAGTAAACGCATGTCTGGAAATACTGATTGAACTTGACTGCCTTGGGCCCTCGCTCCCTCCCTGTCTCTCTCCCTCCCTCCCTCCCATGTGTGTACCTGTTCCTGCACTCGAGACATATTGCGAGCACGCGGCCGAGCATACGTCTTGGTGATCAGCCGGCGACGCCACGGATGTCCAAACACAGGGGTCGGGTCACGTGGCGTGGCGTGGCGTGGCGTGGCGCGCATCCTCGCTCGAGTTTTCTCAGCTTGGTCTTCGGGAGAGATTCTGTTATCGCCATGGCGACAGCGGCGTAGGGGTCGCTCGGGGGTAAAATTGACTGCCGATGCTAATTTGACTTGTTGCCAATTGCTTGTCTTTTATGTCTAGATTGGTGTTTTGGAATACATTTGAAAATTTGGAACATACTGCGCATGACTTTTAGAGAGCTTCACCAATTGGCGAGTTTGGTGCTGGAGTTTGGGGCCGGAAATCAAAAGCGAGCTCATCCTCAAAAAAGCCAATCAATGCCCTCCCTCCAGAGCGCAGCTCCAGTCGCAGACGCCGCAAACAAAACGTAGGGCTGATCGCAAACAGAATTAATGATGACTTATGTCAGGTTTTTTTTTTTTTTTTCCTGATAGCTATGCAACGCGGCGATGGATTGACGGCTCATTGTTGCAAAGGCATACAATCAATCTGGCCTATTTTCACCCACGAGCATAATTACAGCGCGAGCGAGCGAGCGAGCGAGAGAGCGAGCGAGGCCTCGGCGCCGCCGCCGCCGAAGCCTTCCCACTCCCTCTTCAACGTAATGAACTGTGACTGGCGTGTGATTGCATGCATTCAAGGACGCCACTTTCCAAGATCAACAAGCAAGCGGCAATTAAATACAATCCTTTCTTCTTGTTCTGGATATTGACCGGAGCCTAAGTACGACATTTTACGTCCACAACGGGACACAAAATCAATATTTCAACGGGTTTACGCCGGCCGGCTGGTGTCGACTTTGGCTAACGAACAGATAATCCCTAACCCTAACCCGGCCCGGCCCGGATTTCCTTGGCTGCGAGAAACTCCGGCCTATACAAAATCTGAGCTAAATTCAAAGCGTTCCTTTGAAAGGAAAGTTGAGTATTGATTGATTGAAATGATTATAATCAAATGCGATATCCTGAGGAAGAGAAGCGGTATTAGCATTTGAGTCGACGGTTTGCGTCTGAATCGGCAATTAGGCTCGTCGGCATAAATAAAAAATGAAAAGACATTTGATTACATTCAATTGACGGGCTAAGCGAGCGATAATTAAAGCTCCCGCTCAGCGTCCGCCGCTAATCCAAAATGTGCAATTCCGACAGTTAGGCGTTCACTTAGCGCTAATTTTAACTTCCGGGCAGACTTCAATGTTTTCATTAAATCGCCGACGTTGTTGTAATTCAATTGACATACACCGTTATAAATGTAAAGTGGATGGAGGGAGCCGGTTGCCATTTTGCGGCATGGGCCCGCGGCGAGGGCTTTTCCGCCGCGCTAGCTAGCGGTAGCTTAGTGCCAGATGTGCTAGGCCAGTAGCCGCATGACAAATGGCAGCGGGTGAGCCCCCTGCTCTGTCTGCCCTCGGCACGCAGCTTTGGGGGCCAAATGGCATCCCGGCTGACATTTAAATCCTCTGCCGTGCTAGCCCAGCTGTGGACACCGCAGGTTGCCCCCGTGGCCCCAATCCTTCCTTCCTTCCCTCCTTCCATCGGGCACCGGTGCGAGCGGTGCCAGTCGACACATTTGCATAAACAGCGACCTTTGTAAGATTATACTTTACGAAGCAGTCGTTTATGGCATTAAAGCTCCGTACCCGTGATATATAGATACGTCTATTTTGGGATTTCTTCCCACATTCGTGTCCATATGTAGTTATGGATTGTTATCAAACAAGCAATTTATTTTGGTGGTCCAAGAAGGTTTGAAAACCTCCAATTCTGGAGTGGCCAGCACTAAAATATGCAGCTGGGAAGATATTTCATTGGTTACATTTGTGCAAAAAATGAGATTCGTTTTTTGTCATCGTGCCCTTTAGATATCAAACGCACAACACTAACTCCAACAAGTGGAAGTTTATAAATAATAAATGTATGTTTTGTTCGACTTGGAAGATTTAAAGAGCTAATGAATATTTATCCCTGGCATTTTTTGTTTTCCTTTTGGAATCCAGCGCGCTGTTGTTATCAGTCCCATTTTGTTTTGCTTTAATCTAAAAAAGGGGCGGCCATAATACTAACAAGCACCAAATTCCTGCAACGGGTGAGGACAAATTATTCCGAGTTCAAAGGAGATGCTGGCATTTTTTTTTTCCACACCAGAGTGGATTCATGTTGATGCCGCCGCCGCCGCGTGGATGGTATAGTGCGCAAAGCTGAATGAGAAGAGGAACAGTCCATTTGACGTGTCAATGTCAAGATGGACGAAGCCTTGGGCCACTGGAGGGAGGCTTGAGAGCATTTTTACCACGCTGTCTTCATAGTTGGCCGCAATCATTTGGAGAAACAATTGTTTTCTGCTTTGTGCGTGCGTGCGAGCGAGCGTGGAAAGGGGAAAAGATTCCGGCTCAACAATTTCTGGACTGAAGTGAAGAGGTTGCCATGTTGGTCAAATGTTTCCAATCAATTGGCCTTCAACTGCCTATGCAATCTCCATGTCATGAACCCAAACAATGAAAGCATCTCGGAATGTTGTTTGAAAGTGGCTGAAATGCCATTAGCGCCGCCGATCCCGATGTGAAATGTCAGCGGCGAGCAGCCCCGCTGCGCCCTCAGCTCTGGCCGACTCGGCCGACCGACCGACCGACCGACCTCTTTGGCTGCCTCCCCGCTGATGAAAGCCTGAGCGGCGGCGGTGGCGGCTCTGCTCCCCGGCAACCTTTTAGCATCACGTGACCTTTTGCTCCGAGGAAACGCTTTTGCCGTACGCTTTGGCTCTCCGTAGAAGCAGGATGGAGCAAAGCTGTCTGTTTTTAATGAGCGCGCCTTCCAAATCAAAGCCACTTGTTGTTTTAAATTGACTTTGGTTTAAACGGCTTTTGGACGTTTTCAAGGTTGCGTCGCTCGCGCAAGACGGCCTGCTCGCTCGCTCAACAGCGGACTGACTCTTTTGATTGCATTGTTTTATGGTTATAGCCTAGCCTACGCGTGTTTTTCATACCAATATTTACTGTCATGTGACATTTGGAGGTTATGCGCAGGTCAAGCTAGCAGGAAGCACCAGCATGAAATGAACACAAAGGCCATGAATTGCTTTCAGCCTCAGCGAAGGAAAAGCGCAAATAGTTCCGCCTGGGAGCACTTTGCTCTTGTATTTCTACACATGTTGCCTCATCATTTGTGTTGACATGAAAGCATCGTAACAATACGGCTACACTATGCCTTAGCACTACGCTAGCTCATGGTCTGTGTTGTCTTGAGTTTGACTAAAATTCCATATCCCTACCATTGTGCAACCGCTAAGTCATCCATCATACGCTGGACTAAATGACTTCCAAATTTGACAATCATCTTCTCAAACATCACCACTGCTTTCGTATTGACTCTGAAAAAGTGTGCGGGAAGTCATTCTTGGTCCCACTCCAAATCCCAAGTAGGAACAGCCACTGCGCATATACAAACAAAAGAGAGCGAAGCGAGCGCAGAGCTCGCCGACCTGCCTGCCGTATATGATTTACATGGGAGCGCTGGAATGGCCGCTTGACATGCGGCTGGGGGAATTTGCCACTTAATGAGAGCCTCTTAACATAAGCAGTATGCCAGAGTTAGCTCCCGACACCGAGCCCGCTGTCAAAATGTCAACGGATCTCAATTCAGCCACCGTCGGGAACGCTCACGCCGGGGGGGGGGGGCCCAAACCCCATCCGCAAAGGCAAGTGGGAACCCGTGCCCTTTTCCAAGTTCAAGGGAGAAGCGCATGTCTTTTGAAAAACATGACGGGAAACAACAACAGGAGTTTCAAACGGAACTCTTTGCAAAATTCCGCCTCCTTTGTTGAATTTGTGGCCCGCACCCATCGAGATTTGAAAATCGGACCTCAGACACGGCGACCGCTTGCGCATCTGGAAATCTGATTTCAAGTCAAATACGTCGCCCCCAAACAAGATCAAATCAACAGAGCGACTATCGGCACATGGGCCATGCTTCCTTCTTTCTTTCTTTCTTTCCTCGGATGGTCTCCGGGGCATTTTGGTGGAGTCTGGCGCTTCCAACCGTCGCCAAAGCCTCCTGGAAATCCTCTGAACATCACACGGCTCCCCTTTCAAAAATAGCCTTCTGAGTAGCCCTTTTATTCTGCTCACCTCTCCACACCAGAGAAAGTAGCCTCCCACACACACACACACACACACACACACACACACACACACACACACACACACACACACACACACACACACACACACACACACACACACACACACACACACACTCACCCGCTCACGCACACACACTTTCCAGGTCCCTGGGGAGGAGGTTAGTGGGCAGAGAGATGCTTTTCTAGTCCTTATATAGTATATAATACACTGTATGTACGTATATACGTCTTTGCAATCAATTCCTATAAAGGCAGGACTTTGGCACCACCTTGTGGCACCTAATTGGCAAGAGGAGAACAATTTGAATAGTGAGCCAAATGGATGGCTAATTGATGGTAATGGGAGGCTTGCTCTCGCAACTATGACTACGACGCGTGTCTCAAATGTGTCCCTTTATCGACCGGCAGAAATTTGCTGTCCCACTTTTTTTTTTCTTTTTTTCTCCACACCTCTTGCGAGATGTTGCCAGACGACCTCCATTTGCTATTTGGGTGGGCACACTTGTTCCGACTCGGGACTTGGCTGTTATTCACGGTGATGCCCCCCCCCCCTCAATTACGGAAAACAAAGTTGACATTTTTGGTTGCATTTTCTCGTTAGGGGTGCGCACGTCGCCGGGATCCGGAATGGACTGGATATTGCTCCGCCTATTGATGGATGTCTCCTTCCCCCCACTCTGACATTTGCTTATCCTCGTCCGCATCTAGCGCTATTGACGTGCGCTCTATCCGGACATCTTTGCTAAGCTGTTTTGTCATTTGTCACCTCTTCAATAGAAATGAAAGGGGGGGGGGGGGGGTTGCCGGTGTTAAGACTTAATGACACCCACCACAGCGCCGGCTTGTGGAAGAATGCCGTCCACACTAATACTTAATTTGTCCCTCTTAGGCATTCTCCGAGCAACTGAAGCAGCATATCTTTTTTCTCAGCGCTAATAGGTAGAAAGAAAAGCCCACTCTGCACGCTCCTCACCTGCACTTGCTCACAACTGTCAATTTAGAGCAAATTTTGCACAAGCAGGCTTTTGCTTTAACACCTTTTCAACTTAATGCATTTGAAGAGGCCACTTTACAGCCTCTCCTGTTAAAATTGACTATTTTGCGCAACTTATTCTCAACACGCCGGTGACATCATCAAACACCCCCCCCCCCCTCCAGAGAAAGTAGAAATCGACAACTTTTTGTGTGGGATGGAAAACGCGACACTTCCTCGACAAACACAAGTCAAGGCACATATTTTCTCCCCATGGGGTGGAAGGCAGGCGCCCCCCCCCCTTCCTCTCTCCTGCAGAGGGACTATTATTGTAGCTAATTATCTACAAATAAGCTCGATATGACAAACACAGCCCTCGCCACTAAGTGCACCAAATCAGTCAGTGCGGGTATAAATGAATGAAAGGGAAGCCAGGCTAGGAACAAGATAAAAGTCACTGTGATGAAATTAAAAAAAAAAAGAAAAAAGGATGGAATCAGATGAATCTGATATAATTGAGGAGAATATCAAGAGACAATGTGGAGTAAGATGAGGCATAGAAAAGCCAGACAGAGGAGCAAAAGCGGTCTACGTGACGGCTGTTGCCAATGGCAACCGTCCGATCCACTCATCCATCCATCCATCCATCCAGCCATCCATCCATCCATCCATCCATCCATCCATCCATCCATCCATCCATCCATCCATCCATCCATCCATCCATCCATCCATCCATCCATCCATCCATCCATCCATCCACTCATCCCTCCATCCATCTATCCACTCATCCATCCCTCCATCCACTCATCCATCCCTCCATCCATCTATCCACTCATCCATCCCTCCATCCACTCATCTCAGCGTGATCAGGCCAGCTGAGGGCTCTAGGAGGCTGTCTGTCTCATTTGCGCACAGAAACTCATTTAGTAAGGCAGCTATGACGCATCAATGAGCGCTTGATTAGATCCTTACCTCTGACACATATGAATATTTATCAGCGTGGGGTGAATACACATTTACTCTTCCTTTCATCTGGATCACTCTTGAGGGTCCTCCGGTTCCCCTCTTAATTTTTGTCCAATGAATATGTCACGCGGGTGCATCGCCAGGGACCCTCCAGATAATCTGGACGCAGCGGCGGCGCATGGAGCCGCTCGGCAAAACGCCTTTGGCTTTCTTTCTTTTTTTTTTTTTTTGTGGTCTTGTTGTGTTTTATTTGCCATGGCGACAAAAGCTCTCAGGGCCACCTAAAGGAAATGAACGCGGGGAAGGGATGGCAATCAAGGCCAAAACACTTAAGCGGGCGGGTATGCGGCGGACGGACGGACGGACGGACGATTTAAGCCGACACCGTGCGGCTGCACAAATGAAGCTGCTTGTGTGAAACAGATATACATACGTACATATGCATGTTCTCCCCGGATATACTATGTATATGTGTGTTTTTAATATTTTTTATATCTATTTATTTTATTTGTAAATATATATGTATGTTTTTAATTTTGGGGATATTGACTTATTTTTTGACTTGCTACATACAATGATATTTTTAGTGAACGTAACTTACGTCACTGACTCCAGCCTCCACTATCTTCAGGCCCGTTTCCTTCTCCAGCTGCTTCTTCCCTCGGACTGCACAGGAGACACAAGCGGAGGCGTTGGTGAGTGTGAGCAGAGAATGACAAAGTAGCACCTTTTTTTTCCCTTTGTTTTATTCCCACTTAGCAGAGCGGAACGAGTCGGTCGGTCGGTCGGTCGGTCAGCGATACCGAGAGCGACGCGACGGATGAGACGGCGCGAGTCAGATGTCAAAATGATCGCAGGGAAGAAAGGAAGGAAGGAAGGAAGGAAGGAGTCGCCCACGCAGGGATGCAAGTGGCAAAGTCGACCGCTGTCTCTGGCGCTTTCGATTCATTTTACGGAGAAAGATGATTTGAGACGAGACCAGACGAGACGAGACGAGGCTGTGGCTAAATGTGTCACTCATCACACTCGGCACTGGCATTTTACTGAGCCCAAAAAGCATAATACAAATGAAAGCACAAATAGCCATAATGAAATCCACAAGGGTACTTTGAGCGCTCAAAGTCGAAGCTAGCACCGAGCTAGGATGAGCTCAGAGGCTCCGTTTCACTCTGGCAGCAACAGCGTAACGACGCAAAACATTCGGCAGGGCGACCGGACCGAGTGAAGCTGAAGTGTGTCGGCTAATAACTTGAGCCCCCCTGCGCTGCCCTGCCCTGCCCTGCCCTGCCCCGCCCCGCCCTGCCCTGCCCTCCTTTTGTCCTTCCAATAATTAATACGCGGCGCATCGCGCCATCTCATCAAAGACGCCGAAGCGAGCCATTTCCAGCGCCTGGCTTGGTCCGACGTATTCTCATGTAAATCCGCCACATCCGTCACTTCCTACCTTTGAAGCAAACCTTGAAAAAGAAAAATCAAAGGGAGGAAGGAAACAATGCGCGCAAAATGCCGCATCCGTTTGTTAGCATGTTAATGGCGCTTACAGCGAGTGGCTCCTTTAAAATCCCATTTCCCCCCAGATGAAGGCTATGCAAATGACCCAAGCTCACCTCGCACTCCACATCGGGCGAGGGCCTCTTTTAATTAGTATTTTAATCTATCCCGGTGATTCCACAATGTATGCGGCATTCCATCTAATTAGGCTTGCTACTTTTAGGATAATCATCCATCTCGTCTTGCCGGCTCCAGGAGGACGCATTGATCATCCTATCATCTCGTCAATGTGAGGCGCGAATATATTTTAGGCGTGGAGGATGAGAAATGGGGCTTGGGAAAGGTCGCGTGTAGGCCAGGGGTTTCAATGTGCTTTCAAAAAGTAGAAACAAATCAACGCAATACAGCAGGGGTGCGAATGCTGACTCATGAGGAGGGCCTGAGCAATTCATCAAACAGACCATTTGAGGCCTTTTCCAGAAACTCATAGCAATCGACCAGGATTTTTAAGACCGATATCCAGCTTGGGATGAGTTTGCTCCCCAAACGTGATAGCATACGTACGTACGTACGTACGTACGTACTATTTCAAAGGGTTTGGTCTGCCCGTTGTTCATACCGTCGTTGTCGTAAGTGTTAAGGGAACAAAACAAAACCGATCGTTTCGTCCATTCAATATTGATTCGTCGGCCGGTCGATTATCTGACATTTTCCTCCAAAAATCAGAATCGGCATGGGATTCAATCGCATCCCTTTCGGGGAGAATCGGACCGTCCCATTGATGAACGTTGTAACGCCGTTCAATGATAATGGCCAGTCAGGTTTTTTTCTTTTTGGAGACATGTTCAAAGTGCTAAAAGTCAGAATGCCACCACGTAAGTCAAGTCAAGAAAATGAGCCATTAGCGAGAGTCTACAACCTACGCGCGTCTGAGATGAAGCTCATTTTCCATTCGTGTTATGTATTTAGTCGTCTGGCAGCCAGGGCCGGCGGGGCGGGCGGTGAGATACTACCTGGGTGCTGTTTGGAGGGGGGGGGGGGGGGGGGGGGGGGGGGGGGGCCTGTAATGATGGAGGTAATTGGGCCCAGCTGGGCGAGGGCGTAGGTGGCGGGGAGGAGCGAACACACTCAAAAGGTCACGCAAGGTTTGCCCGCTAATGAGGACCCCGACGGCGGCAAACGGCGAAAAGATTAGCCCCAGCCGCGTCTGCACGTGACCGCCGGCTCGCTGACTGACACGTGGTAGCGGGCCTGAGCGGGTCGCTATTGGTCGGCCGGCCAATCCAGGTGAAGGACTCTCCAATCAACGCTTTCAATAAAAACAGAGCTCATTAAGCTGCCGGCTGGACGGATGAGGGCCGCGAGCGAGCGCGCCAACAGCTCATTGCTCTTGCTTACAGCTAACGCCGTCTCGCTCTTGCCGGGCAAAACAACACAGCCAGCAATGCAATGAAGATAGCCAGTGACAAAGGTCAAATACTCCGTTACTGTACTCAAGTGCACGTGTTTACTCAGACATGATGCCAACGCCATGGATCGCT
The DNA here is from genome assembly GCF_059516105.1 of Syngnathus floridae. Lineage (NCBI taxonomy): Eukaryota > Metazoa > Chordata > Actinopteri > Syngnathiformes > Syngnathidae > Syngnathus > Syngnathus floridae. The sequence continues at coordinate 768,294 of NC_142432.1, read as the reverse complement.
CTTAAGGTAAGCTGACTTTGCGACAAGCGTTAGCGTATTCAGAATCGGTGAAAAAAAAAAATAGCACAGGCTCGCAATCATTTGCTAGCTGACTAGCGTAGCGTCCTTTCCATTTATGTCACCCTAAATAAAGTTGTACTGTTTTCTTTGGACATTTACTAATGGACCAAAACCAATTTCAAACAAGTAAAACCGTCCAAATTGCGATCCTGTATTTCCTACAGCTAAAAATAAGCTCATTGATAAATCAGTGCTTTTGGCTGGCAAGACTTTCAGGGTCCCGCCCCCCCGATCTAAAACTCAGATTACATAGTATATATATGAAGTGATTAAAAACAGCAATTCCAGTTGGCGCTGGCTGGCACGCACCCGCCGCCTCTTTCACGAGCTTCAAATGAGCCACCAAATATTCCTGACAGACTGTGGAAAAGACACGTCGGGTCTCATTTGAGAGAAACTCCTCCAGACATTCTTAATGGGCATTGTCCGAGCCTATCTTGATTTCAGCCCATTCCCCCATGCTCCTTTTTTTGATCTTTCCCAGTGATGCTGAAAAACAGCATGCGCTCGCTCCATTTTGATCAGCTTTCAATAAAAGGAGATTTTTGGGCCAGCTCCACATACCGATAGTGAGGCCTGATTTCAGCCTCTCCAAATAAAAGCACAAGCAAACCCTACTCCCTCCCTCGCTCCCTCTCAAGGCTATGTCGGATCATGGTCGCAATTCAGGTTTGAAGCCAGAGACGTCACTTCAAATAATAATTAAGCACTTGTCATCACCATAACAACCGTGATTCAAACGTCGGCGTGGGAAGAGCTGGAGAACACTTCAAAAGTTCATCAAGGACTCGTTGGGGAAGAGGAAGAAAAAGGCCATTTCAATCACTTGGAAGCCATCGGCAATCCTTGACGTGCGCAACGAGGAGTAGAAATACGGCGCGCCGGCCAGACTTTACGTGACCTTTAAATTACTGCACTCAACATCATTATCAGCCGTTGAATAGAATTGGTTTCAAATGAACGCTTCTCCGCCATATGCTGCCCGATCATGTAATGGCGTCCCCGTCCGTCATGGTGGAGATCCCCCCCCAATGATTACGGCAAAGTCATCGGAGCTTAACGTCATGAATACGTACATACGCTCCTTTCTGCGACACATGACGTGTGCTTGTTATTGTTGGAAGCCAGAAAAATGCGGCGCGGCGCGGCGAGACGGATGGCTTCCCGCCGGCCGGAGTTGGCGGATTTCAGCCTGGCCCTGCCCTGCTGATTGATCTGTTAATACGCAGATAAGTCCCTCCTCCCTCCCTCCCTCCCTCCCTATCAGGATGGGCGCTCCTGACTCCCTCTATACGTCAATCCCGTTGAAAACAAAATGAAAGTGTTTATTGCGAAGGGGGGAGGGCTCACACCTCGCTCACGCCTCGCTCACGCCTCGCTCGTTCGCTCGCTCGCTCGCGCCGCAGCCGTTAGCCTTATCAGTAAGCAATCGCTTGGATATTAAAGCCGCCATTCCGCACATCACCCCACCAAATAACCACAGAGTCTGCACCAATCGGGAGACAGAGAAGGGGGAGGGAAAAAAGGGTGCACCTGATCCCCCAGCAGATCGCTCGCCATCCATATCTCACTCAAAAACAATAATAAGAGTATGAAGCCGAACCGAGCGGCCTACGATAAGTCACACGTGACTCCGCCCCGCCGCCATCCTAAGATCTGGCTTCTACTTGTCAAAATGGCAGCAGTGATTGAAGCAGAAAGAAAAACAATCCAATTGGTGCAGACGGATGGACGGACGGACATTTAGCAAACTTCACAGGGGAAACTCAGCTTTGTAAACCACTGTAATCACAAACAAATCCCTGTAGATGGCGCTGTTGCATTTAAAAGCTAAAGACGAACAGGCGAATGTGAGCTATCGAGAATCTGGAGCCCCGACTGAATATTTTTCATTCTGTGGCTCATTTGGTTGATTTGTCGAAAGGTGGCTCGCTCAGGTTTTTCGCAGCGCGCTCGACATAACCGGGCGGCCGATCGGCGATGCCGACGGATCGGCGGCAGGGTTGGGGGGCCTGGCGCTCCGCTTCTGTTTATTCAGCCCTCCATCGATGGAAAAGCCCGAAAACGAGCCGAAAATCCACACCATTTGTAAGCTTTGCCAGAAAAAAAAATCCTTTCATTTACCACTTCTTTTTTTCCAGACTGACAATTACAAATGATGCGGAAGGTAATAAAGTGCGCCGGTGGCCCCGGTTTGGGCTCGGTAATGGCGGCGGCGGCGCCGTAATTAGCATGCGCCGAGGGTCCGCCAAAGACCCTGCCTCTGATATCAAACACATTACAGGCTCCTTCCTCTTTCAAACAGAACCCACATGACACTTTTATAATTGCGTCCCCCCCCCACCCCTTCTTTTTCTTATTAGGAGGCTTTTTGGGAAGATGGCTCAATAATAAACCTTCACAAGTCCTTGCTGCTACTGCTGCTGCTGCTGCATGTATGTATCTCAAATAGTCGCTGTGCTTCTAATAAAACGCAAAACGCGCGCACCTTTGGCGGTGTGTTAGATTAAGAATAAAATGGCGGCACGCACTTATATTGCATGAATGTGCATGTCTTTTAGCTCATGTGAGTATTGCCAGCCTCCCCCCCCTCTATGTAAATAAGTAGCGTACTGTATGTGCTCGCTTTCTTGGCTGGCTGCTTGATAAATAGATTGTGGCTGTTGTGACACCGACCCGGTGCAAAACGGCCGTTTCGGCTTTGATAGGCGCTGACACCAATTGGTCACGGACGACGGCGACGGTGGCGGCGGCGGCGGGAAGAGCCAGCAAATGACTCACGTTTTGCCGCCACCGCCGCCACCTCCAGATGTGACAGAAAGCCCATGGCGTGTCAATCAATGACAATCCCTCGCAAATGATAAGACGGCGGGCCAAGAATGACTTACGAGGGAAAACGGCACGTCGGAGTGATTGTTAACACCTGAATCCATTTTTTGAAATGTGAGAGAACACACACACACACACATACAATGAAGAAGAATGTGGCAATCTCCGTGCGACAAGATCAAAAGTAGCAAAATCTTGATTAAAAAAATACCACGAAGCTTTGTTAAAAGTGACATCTTAAGATGCGCAGGTGAGTGACAGGGGATGAAAATTTTCCGGATGCTGGCTACAGTCTGAATAGAGCCTACTGGGGGAAGCGCTTATTGGAGGAAGGGATGCGCGCGCACACGTGCACACACGCACACGTGCACACGCGCACACAGAGGCGAGTACTTCCCCACTGAGGCGACGATGACAGAGGCAGCCCTACCTGTCAGTGTGGCGGCAATTATCCTACGGGCTCTCTCCACGGACCATCGCCTGCAAGTCTCCGCATTACTAACCACATCACTGAGCGCATACGTAGGCGGTGCGGTGCGGATTGACGCACACATGCACGGAGGCACGCTCGCACGGCTGGGCAAAACGTGTACATGTTCGCACTGACGCACGCACAAACGCGCTTTTCATCCGCCATTCGCTCTCGACAAGCTAATGGCCTGAGCCCGTGATGCGTCGGGGCAGACATCCTGCTCAAGCCGGGAGAAGCGCACAGCATGGGAATCATGGTAGAGGGGGTGCTTCAACTCTGTTGGAGGGGGGTGCGAGCGAGCGAGCGAGCGAGCGAGCGAGCGCGGCTTCAAAAGTTACTGACCGATGAGTTCAATGCAAATATAGGCCTCCCATTTGGACTTTTTTTTAAAGTGACAGTTCAAGGGGATGTGCAGGTGGCTTTAGCTTGGGCAAGATTACACAAATGCGCTCTCTAAAATGCTTTTACAGTTAAGCCAGTTAAAGATGGTTGTATCCGTTTTTTTTTTTTTTTTTTCAGGCTTGTGTTAACACGGACAGGAGGGCAGGATGTGAGCTCCAGTGAGTCAGGACATCATATCCAAAAAAGAACAGACAGACAAGGCTTCCATTTTGGCTGCAGGGAGGTCTCGCAGAGGAAGGAATTGATCCGTTCCTCGTCAGCTAGTTCAGGAACAGCTTGACTGTACAGACAAGCGCTGTGAAGGGTGATTTTCTTCTTCTTTTTTTTTTTAAGGGTAAGGACAACCCATGTGACCCCATTACTGAAAATTTGTTCCGACTGTCATTAGCAATCACAGACGCCATCACTCAAGTCGAGGGGGGGGGTTGTCTGCGGGGCTTATGTCAATTATCACATCGGGTTTGATAACTAAATGCAGTCGGGGTGTTGAAAGATTCTGTCTGTTCTATGCCTGATAGTCAAGGTACAGAAAGAAAGAAGAAGAAAAAAAAGAATGAAAAAGGAAGTAGGGACGTTTCTGCCAGTAAGGGGAGCGACACGTCACTCAAAACGTCAAGTCGAAATCATGGCAGAAATGAACGGCAACCTTGTACGAGGAGGCCATTTTTGCCGTCGGTTGCCAAGCAAAAAGCCCCGAAAACCAAAGTGAATCGCCCGCCCGCCCGCCGACGAGCATCCTGGCAACAACGTCAGGCCGTGGGGCTCGTCATCTGCGTGTGCAGCTGTGAAGTGCTGGTGGGCGGAAAAAGACGACGACGACGATGCAACACAGGCGCCTCGCTCAGCTGTCAGCATGACCAACTTGACATTTCCCCGTCAGGGACGTTACGTACACTGATATTATTACGTACGCTGCCTTCTTTTGCTATTGTTTGAAGCTGTAAAAGTGTTTCATGAACACTTAAAAAAACGATAATCATCACAACAGGACGAGAAGACCTCAGAAGGCAAAAGAAGAAAGAATAAAAAAAAACCCCCATTGTATTCTGTTATTTCTGACACTCACCAAAATCAATCTTCAGGCACAGTTTAACAAAAAAAAAAAAAAACGATTTTTTCTTTTCTTTTTTCTTCTGCCAGAAGTGCAATTCTGAGTCACAGCGTGACATTTCAATCCATACACGGATGGCGATGGGCCGCATATCCTAAATGGCTGCTACGTATGTCAGGAAAACTCTTGAAGTGGCGAGACACCTGTTGGGTCGCCACGGCTCATCTCCTCCTCATTTGGCCGTCTGTCAGGCCTCCGTGGGGCTGATTACAGCCCCGATCTGATTCCGCTTATCAGTCTAATTAGGGCCCGTGGCAGGTGACTTGAAGAAAGTTGCCCGCTATTCAAGGCGCGGTGATTTGCAGCCAGCCGACGCCAGAGATTGCCAAGGGGGTGCGCGCCCGACCCACTAAGAATACAATTCACCCAGCCAGCGCCAATAATTATACACTGACGTTTTTCCACACAAGACAGGGCGTCTCAGCTTAGAACGAATTCAACGCAACCTGAATTTATATGCAAGTCAAAAGGCAGGACTAATGACAGGAAATCGCATTACAAATGAGTATTTGTGAGTAAGTACGCCGTGCCCAGCGAGGCCACAAATGCCGCCAATGAGTATTTTGCGCGTGGTTGGGAAAGTCGGGCAAAAGACTGCGCTTAGCTCACCAAAGATTCAAGATCTCAAGGATCTCACTTGCACATGCAAGAGCCCTTGCGTTGGAACTAATTGACGCATCTCTCTTTTTTGAGGAAGAAGAAAAACGGTTTCTTCTCATCGTCAACAGTCATTAACTGGGAGGCGACGGCGCCTAAGGGAGTGCTTTAATAAGTAGCTGCAAAAGACAAATGGCCGCAAAGGACAGCAAATGGCGGGTGAAAGGGAAAAAAACCTGAGACGGCGGGAATTGATGGAGGACGGCGCGGAGGATTTAACAGAAGGCGCGCAGGTTTTTCCAGGGAGTGTATGGGTTGCCGCTAAAAGGTCACGAGTGTGCTGTTGGCACATCCAGGTGCTAATGTAACACCTCTCACACCTTTCACGCTTGCCCGCATCTGCCTGCCGGGCTTAGTGGACAGACAGACAGACAGACAGACAGACTGTTGTTTTCTCCGCAACAGTAATCCCCGCCTCGTTCACGTGTTGCCTTAACACGGGGATCTGGTGTGAGGACGCCACCGGCGACAGACAGTCGTGCGCACGTGCGTGCGGGCGCGCACCTGTGAACGACTACACTTTGATTTGAAAGCAACGCAGACAGGTAGCTCAGATATTCCAGGCCGCTAGCTTAACGCTCACACGCAAGGCAAAATGCCATACCAGGGTTAACCAAAGTAGCGTTGGCGTTTATAGTTGAACGTCCGATTGATCGGCTATGGGAATTTTCCATACGGGTGGGTCGGTCGGGCCGTACCGCCTCCCGTTCAAAGGTGATCCAAAAAGCATCTTCTCAATTAAAGCACGTCTTGATAAACGAGCACTTAACGAGTGAAGCTGAAATCCCATTCCGAGTCAATCTGTGGCGGATATTGGAGTTGAATGGAAAGGGCTTGGGTGTCCTTTAAAGAGAAGTCGGAGATAGAGACGAGTTATCACCTCGGCGGAGAGCCCTGCCGGAGACAAGGGGGGCCTGACCTCATGTATACAGGCCGCTGACCCGTGACAGTCAGCCAGCCGCTATCGATTTAAGATGAGGACAGAGGGGGAGCCGGGAGGGACCGGCCAGCATATCCATAATTTAGTGCCGTCTTGCTTTCTCTTTCAGATGACGCAATGGCTGGAATCGCTGATGTGAAAAAAACGGAACGTACAAGGAAATTGGTGTTAAATGCAGGCCGAGGGAAACTCGTGACGACAACGCCAACTACGTCATTACAGCACTCATGACAGCGGAAATAATTGAGGAGAAATGAAAAAGAATAAAGTCTCTTCTCAAAAGAAAGATTCAACGCTTGAAGTAGAATATGGACAATAGAATATATACGTATTTTATGTATCTACAAGACAGACAGAGGACAACAAAAAGATGCTTGTGAGCTTAGCTAGCTTTGGCTATGACAATCGCCGCAAGTCCAAATAGTTCCATGTATTTTTAATCATTTGTTTCTACGTAAATGTGAGTACGACTTTGGATTCCCACCCCCGGTCCATCATAGCGGCGGGGCTTTCATCAACTTCCGACGAGTTCAACGCGGGCAGCCATCGGTCGTGGCCGTGACTTCATGTGCCAAATTACCGCAGTGATGTCATTTGCATAGAATAATAATCCCCCCAAAAATGGCCGTCCAAAGTACACTGGAGAAGAGGGCGCAAAACGCACAAAGGAAGCGGAAATTGAACATCTGCTTATTTTTTTCCGCTCTCTTTCAGCCGCATGCCAAAGAAAGATGCTGCCGCACCTGCTCATGAATTATAGACACGAGGGGCGAGGGGGTGCAAGTAAGTGTGTGGATGTGTTTGCAGGTGAATGAAAATGAGGGGAGGCAGGGAGGGGGGGAGGGAGGGAGGGAGGGGGCATGCCATGCGTCTCTCGGCCATCTGGAGACCGTCGCTCGGGTTCTGTTGGATCAGTAGCAATCGACGAGTAATATCCACCTATCCATTTGGCCCTCATTATATAGGCTTTTGGTTGTGGTCTTTTGATTGGCGTGCACCAAGAGCACCCACGCTATATGGGGCGATATGAGAACACCATACAAAAGCAAATCCTGAAATAAATACAATTCAGGCATAATGGGCTTCAAAGCAGACAGCACACTGAACAAGTGAACATCCTCTATTGAAAATGGTCTGAAAGGGAATCCAAATTGTACACTGTGATTGCAGACAGCTGTAATCCTTTGGTTTAAAAAAAAAAATCCAACACCCTCCAAAAAAAAGGAAGTACAAAAGCAAAATCATAAAAAAAATTAGGCTTTGAAGATGGGAAAGGCAGGAAATGTCACCGTCGTGCTTTGAAGCTCGCCGGCTCCCTCTTGTTTCTCTACACTTGTGCTGCACTAAAACCACTGGCAGAGCAGAGCAGAGCAGAGCAGAGCAGAGCAGAGCAGAGCAGAGCAGGGCAGCGCATACGGGGGCCAATTAAGTGCACGCAGGCACCATTAGTAGGCAAGGAACATCAAAAACTAAAAACACCTGCATGCCCACACCTGCGCTATCCAGCAAATATACAGCCATCATCTTTTCTTCCATAAGAACAATCATCATCGTAAAAAACATGACGTGGCTTTTAAGTAACGCAAAAGTCGACACTCTATTCTGTACGTGCTAAAGGAGGATCTGTTCTATCAAAACTTGATATGATTTCACTCATGTGCACTCAAAACCACTTGTTTTATTATTTCATTTTTCTTCAAGTTGAGTGTCAGACAGCCATTGATGAGATACTAAAAGAAAATCATCTCCTATTATCCTCGACTTTACAAGATCGTTTTCGCGTGGCTTTGCAGACCATGACGACATTTCTCAAAAATGAAAAGGGTCATAAAAGGGTGCTTTTCTAGAAGGGGCAATTAGCTAATACGGTCACCATTGAAGATGTTTCCATAGCGAGTGAGATTCCTCATCGCTGGACCCGGAGGGTCGTATTCCTTTTTTTTTTTTCCTTCCCCAGACACGATGTTATACTTTGTATACTGGTGGGCGTCGCTAATGATTTACAGCGAGTTCACGTCATTTTGCCGAGATGGACAGGGGGGCGTGATTGAATCAGCGCTACATGAAGCCTTTTTGTGAACTCCTCCACAAGATCATCTTCACAGCTTCTTTCAATTTAGCATAATGGGGGGGGGGGGGGGGGGGGGGGGTTGTGCATTTTTGGATATCATTACATTATGAGTCATGGCAGGAAGATGGGGTGATGCTCATTTACTGGGCTGTTTGTGCGAGCTGCTTCACAATGCGAAAAAACAAAACAAAAAAGACGGTGTACAAGAACCCGCTGCTCTCCACATGCTAAGAGCCATCAGCGAGGCGGCGTTCCATGCGGGAAGATGAAGGACGGAAAGAACAGAAGAGATGAAGGCTGAGAGGGTCGGCGCGGAGCGAGGAAAAAAAAACGAGGAAAAAGGTGGGAGCCGGCCGGCGGGGGCCGCCCGCCGCTGAAGAGGAGCTTGGATTTTCTGCTCAACATGGTGCTTTAATCCCACCGTCTCTCTTCTGCTACTCCAATCTATGGAGCCGTGACAAAAACTCAAGGAGACTACTAAACATGGTAGGGGCCTCCCACATCAAGCCTTAAAGTAACGCGGGGAATTGATGCCGTCCGTCGCGATGTAAATAAACAGATTTGGAAAACAAGGGAAATGCAAGGGCATTGCAGTCAATAGATTGTAAAAACATTCACAACGGTCGCCTTGCTAGCTGACTCAAGTTGGGTCGACACGATAGCATCTTGACCAAGATGGAAACAAGGTGTCGCCTTAGCGTGTTAGCCTAGCATTCCTTTACAGATGAAGCAGATAAGATTGTGGATTTGGGCAGAAATCAAGCTTAAATTGATCTGCTGTGGAAACAAGCCCAAAAATGTTTCCATTGTGAAAATGAATAGGAGGAGTGTGACCAAAATCATAAAGCGAGCCATTAGGCTGCTATGGCCAGCCGGCCAGCCAGCCAGCCAGCTAGCTAGCTAGCTAGCCAGCCAGCCAGCCAGCCAGCCAGCCAGTCAGCCAGTCAGCCAGCCAACGTGGCTCAGCTGCATGGAAATGAGATCACGACATAGTCACGTTTTCATTTCTTTTTTCAAGCGGCAACTCTGGCTCCCATCCAAAGGAGCTCAATTACAAGAGCGGGTGTCGCGTAACGCCGAGTCCCGGCAAACGGGAACACTTTGCACCAAATAAAGGCGTTTGATAATTAGCTTTGCTTACACAAAGCAAAGCCGAGTGTGAATCTTTTGAGACGTTTGCATCCACAAATGTTTTCAATGCGCAGAATCCTAATGAGGGGAAAGAGACAACATCCACTGATTATTAGCCATGTGGATCAAATGCCTTCCACTCAGCCAACTTGTAGTCCAACTCTAGATTGGTCTTAACTATTCAACCCAGCTTTCTGATCTTTCTTTTGCCAAATTACGTACTGCTGATTGAGCAAGAGGTCGAAAACGTGATATTCCACAAACCCGAGTTCATATGACAAATATGAGCAAATCCCCAGATGCTTAACACACGTCGGCAAGGCGCATAAGCGAATGACATGACGTTTGCAAAGCAAAGGTATCTTTCGCCTTAAGCCAGCCAGCTAGCTAGCTGGTAAACTTGGGCTTGAAATGAATCAAGTATTGTACTGTGCGTCCAGTATTTAAGACACTTTGTAATACGTCACCTATTCTTTACTCCAGCCCTATTCACTTTTCGGGGTTGGCTTCAATTTGCGTTGCAGCGCTTTTCTCATTAATCTCCCGCCATTTGCCGATTTGATCCACTAGAAATGTCTTTCAATTATTCATGACCGTTTCCCCACAAATACCTCGGAGATGGAATTAGCAAACAAACAATGCCAGGCGACACTAATCCCCGCCGATGGGTGAAGATCCTTTAATGCACTGGAGATGCGGCTGACTGTTGACAGGCACCTGTTACTGTCTCCAGCTTCTTCTTTGCCACACTAAACATGTTTACAAGAGCAACGCTGAGGTGAACACTCGAGCGCGGCGGAGAGGAGTAACGAGGAGCAGGAGAGCACGGAGGAGAGCGCCAAAGCAAAGGAAAGGAAAGGGAAGGGAAGGAAAGGGGAAGACCAGACCATGACTGACGAGGATGAACGGGATAAAAGGGGAGCTAAAGACACTGCCCAAATCATTAATCGTCTGGAACCTTCTCGGCTTTTTGTTACAATAGAAATGTTTCCACATGACAACCTTCGTGGAAGAAGCGCTCGGTGAAAGAGTGTTTGATGAGAGCGGAGCGTATAAAGAGGCAGGATTCCCAAAGAGGGGCTGGCTGGCTGGCTGGCTGGCTGGCTGGCTGGCTGGCTGGCTGGGTGGCTGGCTGGCTGGCTGGCTGGCTGGCTGGCTGGCTAGCTGGCTGGCTAGCTGGCTGGCTAGCTGGCTGGCTAGCTGGCTGGCTGGCTTGCTGGCTTGCTTCACAAACACAAACAACTCCCTGCATGGCGAGCGGTCGCTTCGGAGAAGAAAAGGACAATCCGCCGTCTCGGCCTTGGGAGCCTTTTTACACCTTCAACTGGCTTACTCGAGTCTGAATTCATTGATGGCTGGCGAAAAAGGAAATAATACAAATAAAAAGCATTTTTTGGGGGGCCGGCTACAAGCAAGCAAGCAAGCAAGCAGCAAGACGTGTTCCTTCCTTCTTATGGCAACTCGTCAGCGCATAAACGTTCGGGAAGACGGAAAACGCGGCGCGCGTCCTATCGCATTAGCGTCACCGTTCGTCAACGTGCGCAACGTCTGTCCGTCTTTGTGCGCTAACGTGTCCTCCGGCAGACGATGCAAAAGAGGATGGTGTGTACCGCACACACGCTCGCCTCGATCAAACACACGCACGCACGCACTCGCAGAGCCGGCGGCAATGGAGGAGAAGAAACCGAGAAAGACTTTGATCACCCAACTGAGCCCATTCGAGCACTCAAGCAGCAAGGGGTGCTAGCTCGCCAGTGATGCATGAGAGGAGACAGGAGTGAGTGAGTGAGTGAGTGAGTGAGTGAGTGAGTGAGTGAGTGAGTGAGTGAGTGAGTGAGTGAGTGAGTGAGTGAGTGAGTGAGTGAGTGCGTGCGTGCCCTGGGAAAGCGGGGATGGACGAAGCTCACTGATACAGATGTTCAGGGAGCACACACTGTTGTTTATTTGGACTTAAAAAAACACCTATTTGGCCACAGCACGTGATGGACACCGGCAAAAAAAAAACGGAGGCGAGAAAATGTAATTCTCACTTTGTTTTTCAAAGCCTCTTGGTGGTTTGTTGGTTCAGAGCGAGCGAAAGGGAACGCCGGCCGGCTGGCCGGCAGCTCAGATGGGCGGCAACAAGCGGTCCCAACACGGGCGGCTTGTAAAGCTCCGCAGAGCTGCCGGCTGTTTTCGCCAAAGAGAGCAGGTAATTATCATTGGCATTTTGACAAGTGTTCGCAGCAGTGAAGGTCAACTCTGTCTGCGTGGGAGATCTATGCTAATATGCTCAGCTGGAAAGAGGACTAGCACTCAAACGCCACATCAAAAAAAAAACAGGCTGCCAGTGTGCATGGGCGCATTCAGTGGCAGATCAGAGCTGGAGAATTGCCAGTCCAACTTAAAACGCTGTGCAATTAAAGCCCGCTTTGGCCTTTCAATCCATTACAGTCCAGTGTGCTGGGAAACGGAGGGATCCGCTGTTGTTGTGCTCGGGCATAAGCCATGTTCTCAGGGGCAAGGACCTGCGTTCAAGTGATGCGAGTCGCTTCAGGCCATAGCCCTGTCTAATAGAACCAAGTCAAACATATTTTCAGCCCAAACATTTTATGATGACTTGCAAAAAGCCACAAATCCCAGACCCAAAGGGTTCAGCTCATTGACATACGTACGTACGTATTTACATTACATTTTGAGCTTTAGGAGAGACTGCCTGACTGTAGTTAAGTCAGCGGGAGCCGGGCAAGGACGTTCGTTCCCTTTTGTCTGGGCTGTCACGCCCGGGTGACCTGGGAGGCCACAAAGGCCCCCAAAGGCCAGAGCGCAGCAATGAGTCTGCAGGCCCCCGGGCCGTGAGAACGCCGGCCCTCGGTCAATGAAGGCCGGGAGGGAGGGAGGGAGGGAGGGAGGCAGGGAGGGAGGGAGGGAGGGAGGGAGGGAAGGAGAGAGAGAGGCAAGGGACCCTGAGAGCCAGTGGCTGGGCCATCTGGAGCCAGCCAGCCAGCCAGCCAGCCAGCCAGCGAGCAGGAGACCCTGACGCACGGCTGTCACCCCAGGAGGCAGGCAGAGACATGCACGCAGACAATGTTGCTTCCTCACACTTCAGTGATGACAGAAAGGAGATCTGGGAGAGTGAGCTTATTATTCAAACAGGCACAAACACGTGATGGAGAGTCCACTGACCAATGAGAGAAGAAAATGGTGATACCATGAACCCGTGTGTCAAAGCCATCCTCGATCGTAGCCGATGCCACGCAAGTAGTCATTGGTGTCAAGAAAACCTGTTGAATTGATTGACAGTCATCCCCCCTTTACCTTGGGCTTGATTTCCCAGCCAAGTCAGCCATATTGAAAAAAAAAAAACGATTTCAACACAGCATGTACGGGAAGCAAAGTCCAGTACGGAATTTCTTAAAGGATCCGAGAGTTGAACGGTCGGTCGTGTGGTGAAATAAGCACTTTTCATGGCACAGTATGAACACAGCTGCAGAAAAGCAGAAAAAAAAATCTCACGCAAACAAAACGCAAGCGCGCACGCGCGCACACACACACACACACACACACACCGAGACACACAAGGAAGGCCTCGTGGTTTCGATAAAGCGGCAGCTTTCCCTTTTGTTTTGCAGCCGAGCAGGGATTAGGCAACGCGCGTCTTTGTCCTGCGGTTTTCCAGTTGAGCAGAACACAAGAGCCTCTACCTCGGCTAATACAGTCAGACCTCCCAGCAGGCCTTTCACCCACGCTGCCGCTAAGAACCTGCTGCCCAAAAGATGCTTTTCAATGACTTATCAAATCTCTTCAATACTGTCCGTGCCTTTCAACCGAGTCTCTTTGTCTCGTCCTTTCAATGGGGCATTGAGCACATCAAATGGAAAGTGATGGGCAGATAGATGGACAGCAGTGTTGCGCCCGCCGCCGCCGCCACCGCATACCATATTAACCTCCGGCAGACAATGTCGGGTACAGTCAAGGTAGCGCCCCGTGGAGTACGAAGAGAAGAAACATAGAAGCGCATCTTCGTCGAGGATAGAGAATACATGTCCCTTAATTTAGCACCGTTTATGTTCAAATCTAAGTTGCGTTAAGGGTTATGTATGCGGCTTTTTCAGTTGCTGTTAGCATTAGCACTGATCCGATCCCGAAAGAAATACAAACAATTTATGGATTTATTTACAATTGAAATTGTATTTTTTTCCCTCGATATTTATTCATTTATTGATTTCTATATTCACTCTTTCGGTCTGATTTTAGCGGTATCGGGGCTCGCCCGGGCGAAGAGGAGACTCCATTTGCCGCTCGGTGAGCGCAACGCTGCATGCTGCGCGGGCTCCCAGCGGCAGGTTGAGTCCAGAACGCAGCGTGGCGTTTGGATGAGTTCATTAGGAGGCCACGTCATTTATGCACAGTCACACATAAGGCAAAGGTCAGCCAGGATTACCCAGGTGGCCGCTGCATGTGGGCGTCACTTTGATTTTCAGATTCCATTTAAAGCACGCTGTTGCTTCACAACTCGGTCGGTGCCCGCCCGCCATAAAGAAAAGCAAAAACACGCTGCACTCGTGTTGCGCTCGAGTCATCGTCGAGGAGATATTCGGGGCGCTGATGCAACAGAACGGGTATTCACTTTGCATCGGCGATGGTCATTTTTCACACCGTGATGGCGAGGCGCTAGCTAAGCTAGTCAGAAAGCCAAGCTCTGGCTGGGACGGCTCGATCCTAAAGGTCAGCCGGGGGTTGCCGTTTGAAATGTCATCCTCGTGGAGGCTTTGCGTCTGTTGCCAATCACCGACGACCACCAATTAGAAGCGGGACTGGGCGGGACTGGTTAGCCATTGCTATTCAGGTAGGCTGAGATTCATAATTCATCAGGCGGACGATTATGTTGACTTAACATTTGGGCTGACATTTCAGCCTCGCTCACGCCTTTCATTAGCGCTCGCTACACGACATCTCATCAAAGTCCGTCAAACTCGAGAGGGGGGCTGGAATTTCAGGAAAAAGGCGAACGTGACCCTTGCTGCTTTTAAAAAATGTTAGTCCCCGATGTTGTGATGATGATGATTTAAATATACAAGTATAAAATAGTGGTAGCTTTTTCGCAAGGCTGGCTGGGAAATATTCGTCCCGAAATGACATCCCGGCCCTGGGCAACAGCGGCGACAGGATTTTCTTTCCCCTTTAATCCCTTTGTTAAACAAACACTGCAAACGACGACGGGTGCAGTGCAACTCGACATCTGGCGCAAAAGACCATTTCCCCACAAACCCGCTGAGAAGATGAATGGACTGTACCTGCAATTGTCACCAGGTCCGCTGTGGTTACATTGGCGGAGTTGGGGCCCACCCGGAAAGTCAACGCCGGGCCGAGAACCCTGCGGTAAGAGAAAATGAGGCGTAAATGGAATATCAATAAAATGTCTTTCTGTTGGGAGAACTGCATTGGAACTTCAGCTTTCTCGCTAAAGCCAAGTCACCGTACACTCTCGGCACTTGCTGGCCGCTGTACGGTCGGGAGTCGGCGGCTGACTTGCTCTCGCTGGAGCAGAAGAAATGTTTAAAGGTCCCCGAGCTTGGCCGTCAAGTGAAAGCTCTCGGAGTGGAACAACTCCCAGCGGTGCACAGGGAAAATGTGTATTTTTATTACTTTTTTTTTTACTTACTTACTTCATACCAAATTGCCGCATGGCCAATTTCGGCCGGCCCACAAGTCCAAGCAAAAAATAAAGAAATAACACTCGTACGTTGGGTCACTCTTATCTCAAGGCACCGCTGTCAGACCGCATCGTGGATAACCAATGGCTGGTGTTCCACCACACAAACTCACTTGGCCGGCCATCAGTTCCCTGCACTCTCGCAAAATATGAGCCAATCCTTGCAGACAGATGGAGCCAGCCATGCAATGATTTGCAACACCATCCCTCCATCGCGCACGCATGCACGCACGCACAGTTCTAGGGGGGTGGGGGTGCCCTTCTCTAATGCTTCACCTGGGTTCTGTTTGCTCTCGTAAATGCAGACGGCTAGTGAAATTGCGTGTGACCCACGCCCCCTAGTGCCTCGGCTGGGTACAGCCCTTACGTCATCTCAATAGAAGCTCATATTTCCCACTCAGCCAATCATCTGGAAAAGAAAAGAAAAAAGATCACCGCAGGCCTGACTATCTTAAAACTCCAGCCCCTTCATCAAAATGTCCGCCTCGCCTGTTTGTCACATCTCAGCATCTCTCCCGCCGGCCGAATCCTTATCGCGGCGTGGGGGGGTGGAGTGTTCAAGAATAAGAGCTGCTGGCACGAAAGGAAAAGCGGGACGGTGCGCTCTGACCCAGCTTCCGAGCATATTCAGACAAGGGGGACGTTTTGAAACGCTCACCTGCCGCGGTCTCGCGGCACAATGGGCTCGCTCGCTCGCGTCCTCTGCCTGGGCTATTTCCACTTTCATTAGAGAGCAACAAAGAGGGACATTTTCTCCATTTCTCTTTTGTATGGAACCAAGTCCGCTTATACGCCGTCCTTAATAGATAGCTGTGGACGAAACATATATGAAGTCACCAAATCTACCAGTGGGAAGTAACGAGCTATAGCGGTGCCTTGAGATACAAGCAACCCCTACTTATGAGCTTATGTTAGTCAATCATGTTACTGTATACTGCCCTCTGGCGGCCTCGGCAGGCATACCATTAGGAGCAGCACAATGGCCATTGAATTGAAGAAAGAAAAAAAAAGGGTTTACTTCTTTATGTTCTATTTAATTATGTCATCAGTGCCTGTTTTTAGGAAATAAAATATGGGAGTTTATACATATTAGCAACATTTCCTGTTGAAATAAATTGAAATGCCATCAGTCCGTTCCAAAAAGCACCCCACTTTTGTTCCATATTCTAATCAATAAACTACACCACATGGTTTTGAAAAAGAATAGAAAGTTCAAAATTGTAAATTGGTTTTACACAAATATTGCTAACAAAAACGTGTCATCTCATTTCATACTTTTAAAATTTGTGAGCATTTGAATTTGTATTTTTATTGATTTCACGTTTGGACTTTTTCTTGTGCACAGGGTGTTTACTTGAGCCACATCTGTCTGGCCATATCGGCGGCTCCTCATCTGTATCCAGCTAGCGCGTTAGCATCAGGGTTGATTAGCGCTGATGTGATATGGCAGCTGTAATAACAGGATTAACTCAATCAGTGCCGGCCTGATGACATGTCCCGGTGTTCCTGCTCGTCACAAATGAAAAGATTGAGAATCTCCTTGGCGGACTTTCTTTCGAGGTCAAGATTTGGCGAGCGTGCACGGTATACAGAGCGCTTTATCGCATCTCGGGCTGTTTCATTCGAGCAAAATCTTTGAGGGGTGAAGTCCTACAGATATCCCCCCAGTAGACTGGTGAAGAGACATTGTACTCCACAGTCATGCGCTGACGTTCCCAAGGCCGACAAAGTCAGCCTCTCAACGATAGCGGCGTTGTCATGCCAATGTTCCCGTTTTGAATATACTACAGTACATCCGCCGCCCGTTGTCTTATCTGCGTGGAACATGACTAGTCTGCCGCCTACGTGGCCTGACACCAGTCGCGCCGTTCCGTAGCGGAAGAAAACAGCCTCGGTCGGGTTCAAGGACGCGAGCGCACATTAAGCGGCTCCCACGGAACAACTTGCTCTATTAGCGACCCCGCCGCCAGCCACACGTGGTCCATAATCGCCGCTTCCTCCACTCGCTCGATCGACTGTTGTTTTACTTTGACGAGGCGTACGGAGACAGAGGAGGTGGTTTGAATACAGAAGATACATGGCAAGCGTTCCGGAGGTAATTAGGGCCGCCGGAGAAGTCAAACGCTCGGAAAGGTCAGGTAAACAACAAAGGCCTGCCTGCCTGCCTGCCTGCCTGCCTGCCTGCCTGCCTGCCTGCCTGCCTGCACTGGGGCCACTGCAAAGTTTTGCCAGACTTTTTCAAGGTTGAACAATCAGACATTGTCATTACGATCTCCACTTTGAACAAGGCCGTACGTATAGGGCCGGGGCATTTTGACCGAGCACGTACGTCCGGAGCTGAGCCGGTGTCACTGCGGAGCCAGCCGGAAATGCCTTGGGTGAGGACGACGGGCACTTACGATAGCTGCGTGAGGTCTGCGGCGTGGAGGTGCAGCTCCCGGGTGAGCCGTTCCATCAAGTCCACCGCCTGCTCCGAGGTGAGGGAGCTGAAAGTACACACACGCGGCCAAGCGAGCGTCAAATGGGCTCTGTCCAAATGCACAAAAGGGCCATTTGCATGCCAGCATAAACACTGGAGTGCCGACATTTGGACAATCTACTTAAGTTCAGTAAGGAAGTATTTGTCGGTGAATCACACAAACAATGCGGCTGGCTCGGGAGAGAGGGAAAGGCGGGCTTGCTAAATCACCTGCTTTTGTCCCCGCAATGAGACAAACAATCAGGTGCAAATGGAACCTGCATGAGGTGTAATGGCGGCATCATATGGATGCGCCTCTCCGCCATTTCCCTCCTCCTCTCATCTTTCTTGCTCTTTGCGCACCAATCACTCTCTCTCTCTCTCTCTCCTCACGCCCAGAGTACACAAACGCGGCGGGCAGGAACACGCGCCCCTCGCCGCCCCTCGCCGCCAGACGAGAATAATAAGGTGCAAATGGAATGGAGGTGAAGTGTAATGGCGCTCTGATAAAGCCATGCCTCATCTCAGCTCAGTCCACGTCTTCTCGCTCTTGCAGACTAAATGGCTGAGGAAATAGACCAAACAAAAGGTCATTTGCAGGAGGGGGGCGAAAATAACTACACAAGAAAGCGACTGGGTTTCTGTGGATTTCAACGAGAATGCGCCGAGAGGCGGCAAGGTCGACAAACAGTCGGTCGGGGATGGCATTGAGACGACTTAGTGAATGAAAACTCCAAGAATATTTCTTTGCTTGAATGGCTATTTTGTTGGATCACCATGAGTTACATGTTCAGAATCGCACTATCAAGGTGGCCAAAAAAAAGCCCTTTTCCATTGGCGTGTACTTCTGGTCAAGGAAAAGCAAGCTTTTTGGGCAAGCTCGCTACCTACAGCAGCGGAGTGGAAATGCACCGCCTTGAACGACTTATTTAAGATTGGCCAAAGGGAAGGCATTCCAGCGGCCGTCAAACGCGGCAACTCCTCTTCCCGCCGCCGCCGCCGGCGGCAGCAGCAGCAGCTGTCTGTCAGATAAGCTCACCTTTTAAGTGACTCAAAAGAAAAGCCTTTTGGCCTGGAACATCGGCACCCGCCAACCCACCCACGCACGCACGCACGGCGGGGCGACTTTACAGGTGAAGGACAAGCCCGTGACACAACACTCGATAACGCCATAAAGGGATTTGAAAGCGGGCCGGCCGGAGAGGATGTGAAGACACAGCGGATAATAATGACTGAGAGCGGCCGGCCAAAGCCCGCCCACTTTCACATGCAGTCTCATCATGAACTACTGTGCAGCAACACACATTTGGTTCTTGCACATTGCTATTGGTGGCCATTGGGGCCACACAAAGAAGAAAAGAAAAGGAAGTACTACCACTAGCTCACGTTCATTTGGAGTCAGAAAGCCACTCACTCAGAGCCGGTTATGATGTATCCAAAATGTCTGTCCTTCCCTCTGCTGGAAAACTCCTTGACTCCCACGTGGACCAGCTGAGTTTTCACTTTGATGTCATTGGCGGCAGGCTTCTGCATCCACGTTTCCATCCGGGAGTGCGCCTGTTGCAAAGCGTCAGGCAGGGCCGCCGCCGCCGCGCCGCCACCGCTCAGACGCGAGGCCGAGCCTTCGCCGGCAGCAGCAGCTGACGCTTTGCTTTTTTCCTGTGTGGTGCGGCTCCGGACGCTCTCCAGTCCCACCGCTTTTTCAGCGGGAGCAGGTTGGACCTCAGAGGAGTCACCCATCTTGTCGAGGTAGTTGAGGAGCTTGGAGAAAATGGCCGTATGCTGTCATACAAGGAAAAATCATTTAAGAGAATAAAGTCATACCGTTTTAATAGAAAATGAGAATATTATCAAGTTAAAAATGTACGTATATTTTGATCTATTCATTTATAGCCCAAAAATTCCCCCGAGACTGAAATTGGATATTTTGCATCAAAAAAGTTCTATATTTTTCAATTCAAAAAATGTGTGATTTTTTTTTTTAATACAGTAGCATTCATCTGAAAATGAAAATGCATCTTTTTGAAGAAAAGTGCAAATTGAAATGCATGTCTCAGACAAAGAGATCTGGTTATGAAAAGAAAAAAAAAAATGTATTCAAAATGTTTACAATGAAGTCATTACTATGTGAGTCATGTTCCAAGGTCTAGTGACTGTGTGAATATGTTGAATTAAGTCTGCAAAAGACCTGCATGGCTTTAAGCAAACTATTTACATCCCAGAAGCATAGCGGCGGCCGGCACCTTGTGATTTTTTCAAATAAGCCTCCTCCACCAAATGCTTTGCTTGAGACCGTAGTGAGTCCGAATGTGCAGTTCATTGACTGCAATTTGTTTCTGCACATCAATTTCAAGTGTTCAAGTTTTGGGTCGGACATGTCTCCTCATCCTGCAAATTCATGTGTGAATTGCGGGGACCGAGAAATTGGAATTCACCTCGTCAACGGGGTTCTTGTTGGCTGTACCATCTTCTCGTTGGCCTGGAAACAACATGCAATAGAGAAGTCACCCGAGTAAATCTTAAAGTGGTGACAAACCCTGCTTTCCACTACCTTGTCCAAATTTCCAAGGGTCTCTCTGGTTGTTAACTTTCTCCGCTTTTACGCTCAAGACTTGGTCGGGCTCCACGTCAGCCCTAAGCTCGGCGTCTCCCTCCTGGGCTTGCCCCGCCTGGGCTCCCCGCAGAGCGCCGCTGATGATGCTGGCCAGCTGCTCCAGGTCTTTGTCCATCCAAGGCTCCATGTTTAAACCGTGCCCTCCCAAACGGTTGACCGTATCTTGGATCATAAGATCTGGGAGAGAAGAAAAGACGAGAAATGATACATTGATAGAGCTAAAGGTTAGCCTTTAGCATCAGCCACAACAGGCTCTCGGAGAATCTCAATGCTAGATGTCAAGCAGGTTGTTACCGTTGGTGAAATGAGGCGGCTTCTCGGCCGTCGGTCGGTCGGACCCGCTCCTGAACAACAGTCCATCCAGCTTGGCTTTCGGAGATTTGGGACCAAAGGCCAGGTGGACCTCATCTGGCGGCGGACGCACGTAGCCAAGGTAACGGAGCTTCCCTTTGGACCCTGTTGGTCCGCCTTGTGTGAGGAGCTGCCCCAGGTGGTTGGAGAGAGGCCTGTAGGGGGCGTTAAGCTCGGGGTTCCTGCCCTCGCCGCTCTGAGAGAAGATCTTGGTGATTGGGGCTTGGTTGGCTGCCTTCTGGAGACTGTAGACGCTGGTCTCCTTCCAAGCCGACTTTGGCGGACCGCGCTCGTCATAATCGCTTACGCCTTCGTTCTACAGGAAGAAAGAAACAAAAAAGAAGAAATCTGTTGTTTTGATTGCTCACTTGTTGCTCGGCAGATTGACCACTGTGCAACAGCTTCTGACTCGAGTACTAGCCGCCTCTTGTTGGACTCCAGGCTGCAGCCGTGGGGGGAAACGTGAACCTTTCAGGAAGCCCTGAAGGTTCCGGCTCAACTCGGCCTCTCCGGGCCTCTCTTTCCTCCCCGCCGTCCCGCCGTAGGACCCGAGGGGCACTTCCGATGCATCCTGATGGCCGAGGGCATCGCCGCTCCTCAGCGCTCCGGAGACGGCCTGCTGGGTGATGTCGTCCTGCCACGCAAGACCTGAGGGAGAGCAAAGGTGCCAATCGGCTCGTATCCACTGACTGATTATCCTGCTCCCGCCCGCCCGCCCGCCCGCCCGTCCGTCCACCCGCCCGTCCGCCTCTGAGAAGCACAAACGGCTGGCTTAATTAACGCCGCAGCATTCAAAGAATTGCCCGTCTGGGCCTTCGAAGAATTTCAGACACTCAAACATTCCCCCGTGGTCTCATCTGGTGTCTTTTGGAACGAGGCGATTCAAATTTTTTTTGTTTGATTTCTTAAGGACACGTATAGAAGAAGAATTTGGTAGTGTGCACGGGCAAACCTAAAAGTGGAGGAACCTCCCTTTCACAAAGATGGCATTTAACAAAAATGAAAATGTGAAGAAGCTTTTGTTTGTAACTTATTAGAAATTCAAGCTGTGTGATGAAAGAAAGGGCACTGCAGCCCACTTTACAGCAGATCAAACTATGAAATGTGATCATAAGAATAATAGCAAATGCCGCTTGTGTTTGGTGGCTGCACCCGAGAGTTAGAATGCTTTTATTGCCCCCCCCCCACACACACACAAACCCACACCCACACACAACCTAATTCCAAGTAAGACATGCTGCAAAACGTATAGAAACAGCAGCTAATAAAGAAAAGATATTTTTGAACAAAAGCTCAATTTGTGGCATTTTTGACAACCTTAAAAGCCTCATTCTAGTCTTTGTTGGCCAAAGGCTAAGCTAATATGCATCAGGAGCTCCCCGCTTGAGTCATTTGGTATTGTAGTGGTGGCGGGAACCTTGACAAGCCGCATACAAACACAATGAACAAAACAACAAGGAATGAAATGAATTTGTTCACGCTAAAAGCAGGTTACTTTCAAATGACCCTGACGCCTACGCCTCGCACTCACGCCGACTGAATGCTAACATTAAAGCGGGTGCTCCCTGTGACGCACCGCGTGTATTGTACGTTCATGGTCGCGCTTATTTTCATCAGGGCTTTTTCAGGAAACTTGATTTGTTCACTGGAACCGTGAATTTAAAAAAAACAACTAGAAAATGCCTTTGACGTTCTCAGAGGTTATGGAAAAATGGACTCATTTCAGCAAAGTGTGGATAGAGTGTGCACAAATACCATTGCGCTAGTCTGATGCCTCTTTTCCGCGCGTTTGAACAAAGCTCGATTCCCATTGATGTGAGTGACATGCCATTTTCGAGATAAGAGGGATTTTTCAATCAATTCCATTGACGTTCCTCGCCATCTTCGCACCCCGACCAACTCCATACTCGGCAATTTCACCCGCGCGACACAATGCTGTCGACAAAGCCGACACTGCCGAGACAATGTGCCGCCGATTACAAACATAAATAAATAAATAAATGTCTGCAGTGCATTGTGGGGCAGATACAATTCAAAACGATGACATCACTGCGTCAAGGTCGGAGTTTAAACGGTGGGCCCTCCGCGTTTATTCATTTCACGCCACCCCTCCCTTTTCCACTTTTTATTCGCTCCCCCCCCCCCCCGGCTGACTGTTAATGGTTCACGCCTGTTACAAGATATTAAACTCAGAGTGGCCTGCAAAAGCCAATTATGTTCGCACTGGGTGGGGGGGGGGACTTAATCCGCCTCATGTTTGTGCGGAAGGCATCTACTGCCCCCAGGTGGGTCACCACGGCAACTACAATTTGCTCAATTTGGACTAAGCGACTCATCTCCATGGACGCGATGTAAAATGATCATCAGTCTACCTTATTGTTTTTTTCCCCCCTGGGGAGGCAGGCATATTGACCGCCATTCGTCATTTAAAGGGACATTCGTCTACAGGGAAGGGTTGAAAATCCTCATCAATCATTTTCTCAATCTCAGGTGGCCATCTTGCTATATCTGAGCATACTGATTTTTTGCGGTGTGTGTGTGTGTGTTAGCAATTGATCAAAGTGAGCATGTACCTCGATGAGCCAGTTTTTGCAAGAGAGTCCTGAGACCCAGTAAGCCGGAGGAAGACACGTCATACGTATTTAGGTCTGCGCCAGCCAGCTGCTGACACCTCCCGAATACTCCATCTGCACATCAGGAAAAGAAGAGCGAGCATGAAGAAACAGCATTTGGAAGCAAGACACTCCCGATTGGCATCTCCTTTGGTGATAGCAAAGACTATCAAGAGAGCGGGAAGGGGGGGGGGGGCACATCAGCACATCAATGGAGCACATCAGCCTAGCTCGATTCAGGTCGCTAGGCAACCAGAGCCAACCAGTTGTACCGGACGAGCGCCCGGGACCTCTGGAGGAGACTGAAATGTAATAAAGACGCAGATCATTCCATCCATCTGACTGGCTAGAAATGGCGCAATCCAAACGTGTCATCAACGCACAAGCAGCGCAACTTTCAGAAAGACATTTCATTTGCTGTGACTAGCTTACTGATTTTAGATTCTCCGTGTTAGAAACAATTAACCAGCGGTGGGTGTTTGATTGATTTTGTGGCCACCTTCCCCACCCAACCACCCACCGGTCGGTCGGTCGGGGCTGTTGTATGTTACATTGGAATTCATATTGATCACAGCTTTGGTTCCGTTCGGCTGCATCGTAAGCACTTGGAAGGGAAACGTGCATGTGCCTTTCTACTTGGGTTGTCATCTTGGCGTTTTAGCAAAAGTCATTAGCAATGTGTCAGCATGAACGGATTTGGCTGAACGTGAAGTTTCTTGCTTCTGTATTGACAATAAGTGTCATGACAAGCTGGGGACAAGAGTCCGATGAGATAAGCGCAGCACTTCATCAATCGCACGCACGCACGCACGCACGCACCCTGACGGCTCTGTTTATCTGCACTGGACATCATGCCTTGTCTGGACATATCGATTAGGGCTGCCAATCGCACCCCGTCTAAATGTGTCCTAATAAGTCATCACTTGTCTCCTGCCTCCGTCTTGGCATAATGACGCACGTAGCTATCTCCTTCACACTTTAGATGGCAGCCAGCAGCAGTGTGTGGGTTGCGGGGTCTGGATTTATGCCTCTTCAAAAAAAATCTCCCTTCATAACTTCAACATGAGCTGAGACGCGGCGAACAGAAGGAACGATGAATTCATCATAATTACTGTTTGGATTTCACAATGTAGAATAGAATTAGGTTTGCAGGAAGACACAAGTAAAATGAAGAAAGAAAGAAAAAAGAAGAAAAAATGAGCCAGTGCCTTCCCTCGACAATCCCAGGAGGGAATTGCATTCGTCGAGGCCTGTTGCCATGGAAACCGACGAGCGATGCTGCACATCAAACACTGTGCAAAGCCAGTTTGCTTTCCTTCCTTACATAATAATCAAAACCCAGCCGTTACTTTTGTTATGATGCGCAGCACTCCATGAGAAACTGGGCTTGATTAGCACGACAGGGAGGAGGAAGTGAAGTGGCCGACCCCCGCAGCACACTTCCTGCTACTCATCGCTAGCGATGCCAGGTTGCTAGGCAACCAAACCAGACGGCGATATTTCCATACTGTCTGTGGTGACCAATCTGGATCGCGCAAACTCGGTTTGTATGGAAATGAACGCATCCTCAGCTTTTGAAAATGTATGTCTAAAAATCTGAATGTCATTCAAATAGATGATTTGGAGGAAACTCTGTATTCAATCGGAAACGAACTACAATCAAATTCAAAAGTAGTCTTACCGTTGACACAGAACTCGTCAGCTTGGCAAAGGTCATCTTCAAACAGGCAACCTAAAAGAAAACATGCATGCGGAAAATACAATTAAAATTCAATGCGTGTTTAAAACAAGAAAAGGAAGATGCAGGCAGGGCGGGCAAAAATGAAAAGCCGGTGGCTGATTGAGGAGAGTTTCTAACCGTAAGAGAATAAAAAAAGGTTTGAATGTTCCTTGGAGTGAAAACAATGCCCAGCGGGCTTTTTCAGCATGCAATTTGCATATTGTGGAGCGGGCAGGCTTACTTTAACTCCTCATCACTTTTTTGCCTTAATTTAATCAGGAAGCGTGTCAGCTCTCAATATTAATTAGGCCCTTCCATTAAATCAAGCATGCAGCCGAGCGTGCGCCTGCTCGCATCCTCTTCCTTCCACTGCCGTGGCGGAGATAATTAAAAACGACGCCTTTTAATTCAAATGTGATCTACGTTGATGTGGCTGATTAGCGATTAAGAATGGAGGTGGAACAACAATTATCTCGATGACAAACCCAATGTCCACGAGCTACCTGGTCAAACTTTGAATTGGCTCTAAAGTCCATGCTTTTCATTTAGAATACATTTTTACACACACGGAGAAAAAAAGCCATTTTTGTTGAAAATCTATCTATAAACTCATGAATCATTTGAGATTCCGGCGAAAGCAACAGAACGAACCGAGGGAGCAGGTGCGAGCGGGCCTAATACAGAATTCCCATGCAGGTCGCTCTCTGCCAATTTCTGGCAACATGCCTGTCCGCCCGGCAACAGCCAAGCCATGAATTAAAGATGGCTGCGTCGCCACGGCAACAACCACAAATGGGCGAGTTTGACCTGGCGTCTGGCCTCAATCCAATGATGTCGGAGCGTCTCTCGGCCGTTCACCAACCAGCGCTCAGCCTTTCTTCTTCCGTTTGGACATACTTTACGGTCTATGTTTTGACCTTTTCCCGTTCTCTTCATTAGAACTCCATGACTCATCCTCTTATCACATGAAGCCACTTTCACAGCCCCCGGGAGGCCAGATGTGTGCTTGGTCACAGGCGACGAGAGCGCCGCCGGCCGGGCGTTATTTTGCCAACAGCAGGAGGCTACGCTAGCCGCTATAATTGAAGTCTTCTTCACACTCTTTCTGTTATCACACCAGCCAGTCAGCCAGTCAGTCAGCCAGTCAGCCAGTCAGCCAGCCAGCCAGCCAGCCAGCCAGCCAGCCAGTCAGCCAGTCAGCCAGTTAGCCAGCCAGCCAGCCAGTCAGTCAGCCAGTCAGCCAGCCAGCACAGGAAGGATCACACTGAAACGTGTGCTGCCATCCCACCTATCCAACCACACTAACCATATACTGTCGCTAATTACACAATATAAAGCCGATAGAGCTTAATGGATGATCAAATGAATCAACAGCTATGTCAATCATTCAGTCATGGTTTAGAGGCATTCTTCAAGTTAGACTTGTCTAAAACGTCTGGTTTGAGCCTCAACAGTCAGTAAACATTCTCCCATTTCTAGGTGGCTTCCTGGAATGCGATTTGGACACGTGGCTGCCAGACGGCAGCGTCACGGCAACCAACGGATGGCAGAGCAACAAATCAACTGCCACGTGGCAATCCAAAACATATATGGTGAACAACCGGCGTGATTCATTGTCACGCTCCACTAAAATGCCACCCGTCAAAAGCCATAGACATCAGCTATATGGAATGTTGAGCAGCAGCCATATGACAAGTTACATTCCAACCCCCGCTCTGCCTGGCTGCCTGCACAAACGCATAGAAATGCCTCCAAGTGAATTTCTAAAGGCTGCCTGCCACCGTTTCATATTCCAAATCCATTCATACGCTGTAATCATAAAGCATTTGATGGCTGCCGATACAATTGATGGTGAAGTTTGTCTCCCACGCTGCGCTGCTGACGTACGTACACGCACGTGATGCTTCCAAATATACACGGCATGTTCAATATTAAACAGCCTGTATGAATCATCCCTCAAATTCACACTGTGGCTCCATAACACAATGCCATGGGAGGCAGTGGATGTTAATAACCATTTCTAAATGTGCTGAGCTGAATCCATATAGCGTTTGCTCTTTAACTATATACACTATTTATGCTCACTGAATGGCCATGGCAGCCAATCACTGAAGATGATCCTCATTACAAAGTGAGAGCACCAAAGATGCATGTCATTATTTGGAATACAATTTTAAAAAAAGATTTCAATCAAATATCTAGGAATACCTCAATCTTCTGAATTGCAGGTGTAGCAATTATGGTGACCAGCAGGAGTAAATCAAGATAAATCAAGATGCCAACTGGGCCTTGTTGTCAATGATGTAACCTTCCTACGGGGATGTATGGATTTCACCTTGCAACTCCAAACTATTATTAGAACAGTTTTGTTGTTGGTTTTGGGGAAGAGGAGGTAAACATGCAGCCCAATGCATGTGTGGAACTTCATACGAGGGGTCTCAACTTTTTTTTATACATTCAAGAGTTGGACCCGTATCGTGACAATTCAAAAAGAACATTTAAAAACGAGAGAGAGAGAGAGAGGCGTGCTCACCGAAGCTTCCGTCGGCTCGGGCAGGTGCGAAGCAGCACAGGCAGCCGGCCAAGGCCAAGACGAGCGTGGGACACCGCAGAGACTCCATCCCGCCGCTAGGCTCAATCCATACCCGCCTTACGAGCACATGACTGCGGCCGACACCAGGTGGGAGCGGCCCCGGCGGAATCGCCGCAGCTAGAAGAGCATGCTGCTCGCTTGATTCGGGCGGGGGAGGCTGGCGAAGGAGGAACCTAAAATGGCTGCAAAATAGAAGGGGAGCCCAGCAGAGCAGAGCAGAGCAGAGCAGAGCAGAGCAGAGCAGAGCAGAGCAGAGCAGAGCACGGCCGTTGGTTTTCAGCACCGAGAACAGCGACAGAGTCAGACGGACGAGCCCCTCCTTAATGTGACGTCACGGAGACGTGGTGGGGAAACGTGCGCGAGAAGAATGGGCAGGGCTGCATCGATGCAATGGGGGATCGAGAGAGAGGGAGGGAGGGGCACCCGAGTGGCAATAAAAGGGGGAATTCGTTTTACTATAGCTTTTCTACTTACCTAGTATTAAAAAGTAATAATAATAATAATTGGGGGAAAAAAAGAAAAAAAAACCACAGTGCTCGGCACGAGTTTCACAAATCAACACCAAATTTGGCGGACATCTAACGTGACTGGACGGACAAAAAGTGTCAAAGAACCCATGCACAAAAGTGAACAGGATGTCAGCCATTTTATCCCGGACAATAGAATAGTGAGGCATGAACATCATACCTGAAAACAATGAATTAGTATGTCGTGTAGTCTTAACCACCAACCCAACACCATTCTTGCCTGTAAAACAAATACAGAAAGATGACAAATACGGAAAAAGATCAACTCTTAAGTGCCATTTTTTTCAGAAATGCTTTTTATATGACAAATACAGAAACAAGTGCCACTTTTTTCATAAATACTTTTAATGACAAATACAGAAAAAGTGCCATTTTTTTATAAACGTTTTTAGTATGACAAATACAGAAGGCTTATTTTTTTTCACAAATGCTTTTAAGATGAAAAATAGAGAAAACAAACAACTCTTCAGTACCATCTTTTTTTTTTTCTCAAACTTCCCATTGTGTCAAGATCTCATTCAGCGACGTCACAGAAGATTGATAAATGGCCCTGCAAAGACAAAATGATGTTTGCTTTACAAAGCAACTATTATTTTGTAAATTGCTCTCATTTGATGTGAGCCCACCCTTGGACATCGTGCTCTGCATTTGCATGCGCGTGTATCCGCTGCTGCACGATAATGGCGATTTTCTTCAAGCACTCATTGGGCGGCATGGCTGCAAAAAGATGAAATGTTACACTGAAATATTATTCAACGGGGCGACTGGGCCCACCGTGTCGCAGGACCGCCAGGAGGTGCACCACAGCGGCCAGCTCAGTCAGACTGAAGTAGGTGTCAGAGTACAGTGAGGAGAACATTTCAGCCCAAAAGGCCCTGAAGGCAACACGAGAGCTGAGTTGGATACACACACAAACTTGATTTTTTTCCCCCCAAAGCTTTTTCCTACCCGGTGACAGGCGACAAATTGAGAAGGACTGACAGAATGGTGCTGGAGAGAATAGGCAGGTCATCCACTTTCTCTGGAGTTGTCACCTCTTCGGGGTGCGTCATCTTAAGGGTTTGGGGCGTCACACCATAAAGCTTTTCCATGAATGTGCCATCATCTGTATCTACTTAACTGATCCTACAATACATTGATCAGGGGCTTCAACAAGACCAGACCGCTGACCGCTTCACTTACCTTCTGAAGAGCATAGCTCGTTTCCACCACGACAATGGCGAAAAGGGTGTCAAAGACTGCGCTGATTTTCGAGGCTTGGGCCACTCGAAGGAAGTCCTGGAGCCCGCTGACAGCCGACTGGCACAGCTAGGACGCAACAACGTGTGGAAAATTGCGGCACATTACGAACAAACGAAAGAAAAAAAATAAAAGAAAAAATAAAGTCATGAGTGCAAGTGTCTACGTACCCGTTTACCCTCTTCGGGCTCTTTCTTAAGTCGGCCGGCCAAGAGCTCTATAATCTTCTGGAATATGTTTGCTACCACCGACAGACACTTGGTGGCAGCATCCCGCTCGTCTCCAGGTGCTTTGCGCTCAACCGGGGAGTAACTCGCCATTAGCTCCTTCAGAACCTGCAGCATGGCGGGAATGCACAAGTAGCTGGCGGCTAGAAGACAGAGGGAGATGCGTGCGCACGCAAGCACGCAGAGCGAGACAAAAAGACGCACAAAGTCAGGGACACGCACATCTATGCGGCGTACTTTGAAAGCTCCACCCACCATCAGTTGGGAGTACGAGGAGCGAGCAGAGGTGCAGGACGCGAGCCTTGAAGGCGTCGTCGTCCAAACAGAGCACCACGTCACTGCACATGGTCAGGAAGGCCTGATGGATGAGTGGAAAGAGTCTTCAAACGCTCGCAATGGAGGAAATATGACGAGCCCGCACCTGAGACCACACAACACTCACCTTGATTATCTCCGCTGCCAACGCTCTGGAACTGTTCGCCTCCCCTTGGCCGTGTCCCTGATGAGCTTTGGCCAGGACGGGCAGCACCCTCTCGCCAAGCCACGCTGCCGTGTACTCCAGAGATTGCAGGTACTCGCGGCCCTCCGACAACTAGAGGGTTAGGGGCCCGTTTATTTCCAAAAGATGGCTTTTCCTTTTCCTGGCTAAAAACTCACGTGGTGTTGCAGGTGCACGCTGAGGCGGCCGTGATAGGTGAAGGCCTTAAGGGCCAGGGCCAGCTCTGCGCCAGCTGCGCCCTCAGAGGAAGAGTTGAGGTGAGAGTACAGCACTGACTGGGGAAAAGACGGAAAATAGCCAGCGTGAATAAAAATGCAAAAGATGGGGGGGCGAATGAACAAAAAGACAGGCGCCTTGTAACACACCTTGCAGTTGCCTAGAAGAGTGTAGAGACGCTTAAGTGGACCCTGACTGAGAGCCAGGACTTTGTTTCGTGTAGACGGGTAAAGGAGCAGGTGGTCCAAGTAGGCCAGCGC
Organism: Syngnathus floridae; assembly: GCF_059516105.1. NCBI lineage: Eukaryota > Metazoa > Chordata > Actinopteri > Syngnathiformes > Syngnathidae > Syngnathus > Syngnathus floridae. Next base: position 737,610 of record NC_142432.1, on the reverse strand, counting down.
CAGGTCCGGCTTCGCCTCCTCCGTCACCTGGATGGTCACCTTCCGCTTGGCGTTGACCCGATGGGGCGGCTGACGGAGGGGGAGAAGTGGCTTGAGTGTTGCCGTTGCCATGACGACAGACAGACAGACCGACCGAGGTACAAACCCCTTGACTCTCGGGCAGGGCTTGGCTAAGCCATTCCATGAGGAGCTCCAGGACGCTGGCGGTCTTGCCCCAACTGCACATGCAGTCCAACAGCTGGCCGTAGACGGAGGGCCGGGCTTCGGGTTCCATCTTCCTCAGACGGGACAGCACGCTGAAGCTGGGACCAGACTTCAGAGTAAGAAGAGGCAGATGAATGCACTTGTTGGAGCCACTCACCTAAATGTTGCCACCGTGGAGAAAGGCATGAAGGAGGCCATCTGCATGAGGGCAACTTGGCAGCGCTCATCCTGAAGAAAAGAGGAGAGATGGAACATCAAGCATAAGAGATGGAACGGCAGCAAATTCAAAGACAAGGGAAATGAGTCAAAGGTCATGTATGAGCGAGTACCGTGAATTGGCTCAAGTATTTGCTCATGACTTGACCAAACTGGGCGTGCACGTGCGTCCGGGTTTCCTCGTTTTGCTCGAGGGACTTGCTGATGTTCTTCCACAAGATGACCACCACTTCAAGCAGCGTGGCCACCACGTCCTTCTCCAGTGCGAAAGGCTTCTCGCCCTGAGACCGAGGAGAACGACACACGGGCATTTCGGCGTGGGGCTCAAAGACTTGACGACAAGCCGGTGGTGTCACGCAGGCCAATGGAACAAATGTGGCCGTATTCGTCTCACCGCTCTGTTTTCCTCGTCGCTGTCATCGAGATTGGCGTCGACGCCGTCATCGCGCCGGATGCTCAAGTTCAAAACTTGGCGGATGGCCAGCATGAACTTCACTGATTGCAAACATACAGCTGCGTTTCATCTCGAAGCGCTAACGACCTCATGGCGCGGGAAAGTTTTACCTATGTTATTGGGGGCCGTGTGCACGTGGGCGTACAGGTAGAACTTTCGAGCCGCCGCGGGGCTCATCTGGATGAGGGTGACGCAGCGGTTGCACCGGTCGCTGTCGCTGCCTTTGGCGGGGAAAAATGAGTCCATGAGCAGTTCGGCGAGGCGCTTGGACACGTGTGGCGTGTCGCGGGCCAGGCGGGCCACCAGGTGGTCCAGGCTGCACACGTCCCAGAACTGCAGTCATTGAATTCATGAAGATGGATGGGGTTGCTCTGCTCATGAAAGCATGGCAGACGGCGCCTCAGAATACCTTGGCCGCGCGGACCGCCTTGACCTTGAGGAGCATGTCGACGAAAGCCACGCGGACCTTCACCGAGCTATCGTGGAGGCTGTTCTTCCACTTGGGCATCAGCTTCTCGAGCGCGGGGTGGCTGAGCACGTTGTCCAAGACGATGCACAGATACTGAGAACCAAAGGCTCATTCAAGACTTTTTCCAAAACAACCAATCTCTTTTTTGTCAAGAGGAAGTCACACCGCAAAGACGGCGCAGCGGACGTTATCGGAGCTGCCGTCGCCCGCCAACTCTTCCAATTTCTTCAGGAAGTCCACGATAACGACCGACGGGAGCAACTCCCAGCACCTGGCGAGGACCTTGCAGACGCCCTGGATGGCATTGCAGCGCACGACGTCATGCTTGTCGAACAGCAGGACCTTCAAACGGAGATAAGCAGCCTAACAGTGAACACGCTAGATTGGCCATGATAAATCAACTGAAATGAAAACAAGCCTGCCTTGAGTTTGTCCAGCTGCTTTTGAAGGGCCTCTTCGATTTCCGTATCGGGGTCAACGACGGGGAAGGCGTCTGCGAACAGCACGGTGGCGTTGGTGCGGACCTCAAAATTAGGAACCTGTAAGGAGCAATATGTTGTGAACAGACCTCGAGAAAGGGCAACAAGGTGGCCAGTACGCACATTGAGATACTTCCAAAGAATGGGCTTGTAGAGGGCGCTGAGCATTTTGCCCACTGAGGGGCAGACATTCTTCTTGTGGAAATAGAAGATGATCTGTGGGAAAGAGGGAAAGAAAAGAAAGAGACAGAGAGAGAACATTTAATGCCCTTAACATTGAAAGGGATTTTGTCCATTTTTTACCTGTCGCACTTTGCGGCAAAGAGGTGACGACCTCTGCAACAGTATGGCGCACTTCATCAAGTCCTGTATGCACTCGCTTTCCATCTTCTCCAGGAACTTGCCGCTGGCCTTTTTCCATGCGCGGAAGTAGATCTCGGCGACGTCCTCCGTGGTCACCCTGGAACGAGACCATGACGGTGCGAGTCAGAACCTTAAAACTACTTAAGAGGACCTTAACCAATCCTCTCTCACTCAATTTCCCCCAAATCACTAAAATACTCATTTTCCCCCATACAATCCATCAATACCCCCCCCCCACCCTACTTTTGACAAGTCAATCGCTGTTTCTCAAACATTTTTTTAAATAAACACATTGAGGTTAAAATCACTGCCAATGAAAATAGAAATGGTGCCACCTAGTGGACAAAAAGAAAAATACTGAAAGTATAGCGGTCTAAAAAGGTAGGGGGCGGCCTCTCACGTGTTAAAGAACGGCAGCTGATTTTTGATGGTTTCGTGGATGAGTGGGACGAAATCGACGTGCCAGCTGAAGAGAAACACCAAGAAGCGCTTGCCCTGTGGTGCCACACACACACACACGCACACGCGCAGGTTGATACTCTCAGCTTGCTGGCAACTGGGGCGAGCGAACCCTTCTGCACTCACGTCGTCGTTACGGATGAAGCTGGTACCGCGGAAACACTGCACCAGCTGCGCGCTCAGCTGCTGACCGTCCTCAGAGGCGTAGTTGACATTGGAGACCACCTTGTGTAGGCTCCATGCTCTTTGGAGCTCAGTGTTCTGACAAGATAGGTTGAAAATAACCTATGCAGCAATATTGCTATTGCATGTCTTGCGTTTCATCCCCCGCTCAATTTCGCACCATTTTCTTGGAATATAAGATCTTGTTCAAAGCGATGACCAAAGCGGTGCGGCCAAACTTGTCTTTGTTCAGCAGGTCTTTCTTCCACCAGGCCTCGCACAGCGTATGGATGTGGAGCAGCGCGTTATCCTCCGTCCTGGGATGCGACGACACCAGAACATCTGGATGTGAAAAATGTAAATGTTCAGCTCAAAACAATTTTCCAAAGAGAAATGTGCAAAGTGGTGGCAGACAAACCGTGAAGCTGGTGGGCAATGTTAAGCAGCCCATTGTAGGTGTCGCCATTTTGCAGGACCTTCAGAGATACGGTGGCCACCAGAGTCACGCCAGCCGCGACGCCTTTCTGGAGAAAAGAGGCAAATGAGTAGAACGCTCCCCACGTCCCCTCCAAAAAATAAAGTCAAATCAACACACGGGATCCACCGCAGACTCGGCATCCGTGACCTCATCCCAGCGTTCCGGGGGCAATTCCCGAAGGACATCCCCAAGGAGAGAGGCTAGTTTTGCCCACACCGCCTCACGCTGATCCCTTGACATCTCCTCCATCACCTCTTCAAGGTCAAAAGGATCCGTTCTGTCCTTCTGCTCAGCAAAACCGCAAGTGTGTGTCAATGTTGAATGTGATGCATTTCTACACACTTTTGGTTTCATCAAACTTTTTTGTTGTTTTTTCTCAAATACAGTGTCGCACATTCATTCGTTTTGTTGTTTGAAGTAACAAATACAAGCCTAACATGAGTATGACGTAACAATGTTTGACAATTTGCAGTATGCTGGCCATTCAAGTGTACGCTTTGCGATGACTTACGTGAAGTTGGACGAGCTGAACGAAGTCGTCCACATGTTCCTTACAAGCGGCTTTAATGAAAGCCGCACGCTTCGACATGTTCACTCGCTTTGATTCGAGAAGATAGTTTGGTCGAACTGAAAAGCGCTGCGGGAAAGTGGACACAGGTGTCACCAAAAAGCCACTTGACGGTGAAAACAAACACGGCCGTTTGAAGGAGTTACTTAGAACGGTAAACTGTCAAACTGTCACCAACAATACTGTTATATTGTAGTCGTAATACATTGAAACACGAAAGTGGAGCTATAATCGTCTTTTATTACCTTTGCCAGCGACTATTCGGGAAGCTAGCTAGCTCATCGTCCGCCTCACCGCTCGGCAACCCGCGCAAATTCATACGCCCTGTGACGTCATTACGTAAAGCGTCTTTCCGACGCCACTGACATGCAGTTATTCATTTTAGCCGCTGGATGGCGACATCGTCTCATATATGCTTTACATTGGCCATTCAATGCGGGGAACATTTGGGTTTACGACCTTTGACTTGTGTCAGAAATTGTTATTGTATTGTATATATATATAAAAAAAAAAAAAAAAACGAATATAATTACAAAAGTGTATTTATTTTTCTTAATGAAATAATCACACCATTTTCAGAAAGGAAAATTTATTCTCAAAAAGCCACACATCATTCAAAATGAATAACTTTTAAGAAGGCGGAAGTTACACGGTGGTGAGGTTTTTTCATTTTTTTAAGGCACGTGATAGATTAAAAAGCTTCAACAAACACAAACAGTTATAACCGCATGGCAAAAACGAGATATAAACCTTTGTTTTAACATTTTGACAGTTTGCTGTCAGCCCTGCATATTCAAAAAACACGAGTTGTGTCTTGTCTAGTTTCTTGGCTCACATCTGAATCCCCTCCAAAGCCCGAATTCAAGTATCTCTAGTTTTTCCTACATCTTTTGCAGCCCTATAAAATGCCCACAAAAGGACCATGCATGTCCAAAAGATAAACAACGATATTGCACAAAGTCCACCTAGAAATACACAAAGCATTCAGTTTGATGTGCATTCCATGTTTGAAATCCAACTAAATAAATAACAAAAGTCAAAAGCATCCACGGCAGGACAAAACATAAACACGACTTGCGGGACTCATTCTGCTCCTTTGGTAAGAGTTTGTCACATTCTTTTTTTTTTTTTTTTTTTGAATGCCCTGCTAAGTTACAAACGAGCAATATCACAAACAGCGACGAGACCTTTCATTATGATGACAATGATGTTACAATATTTGGATGCGCCGACGCCGGTCAGTACGGAAAAAGGCATGCTGACAAAAATATACAGTGTGGAAATAAAACGGTTACTAAATTCAGCAAAACAAATCACGATGTAAATGTGTCCTCGATGTTCCTTTGAGACGGCAAACCATCTTCGCTCAGCTCATGCCTACAAGAGAAGATCATTTCAAATATATTGATTCCATATTATTTCTTTGAACACTTTACCATTGCGTCCATCCTTTGGCTATATCTTCTCCACTTAAATGGACCAGCACCTGAAATTGTACACGGAAACCTGCTCACTGAAAACGATGATGACTCTTGAATTGTAAAAATTCAAAGGCCGCCCGCCCGCCCGCACACAACCAAAATAGGAAATGCACATTACTTTTCCCAAGAGGCCTTTGTGTTTGGACAAGATGTTCCCTCCGTTCTTCACGGCGACATCTAGCGTTCTCCTGTGGAGCTCCACGATGGACACGCTGAATTCAAACCTGCAAGTCGACCAATCCTTCAAACTCCAAATAAAACAAGCAGGTCTCACGCTAATGCTAAAGTGTAACACGTGGTCCGAATAGACACAACTCACGTTTGATCGTAAACAGGGTTAAGGCTCCTTTTCACCGTGCCGGTCTTCCTCCTGCCCGTGCGACTCTTGTCGGGCAGCAGGTAGAGGCGGACGAAAGGATCCGAGGTGTCTTTAGAGAAAGCCATCAAATTTCTGAGGAAACACACGAGACAAAAGTTGCTCCAGACGTTTGTGTGTGTTGTCGTGAGTTGGTGCTGCTCTTTTGGCTAGCAATAGAGCTAACCTTTATGTGAACGAGAAAATAGATACGGGACCTTCTGAAGTGCACGACGCAGCGACAACTACGGAAATCCTTTTCACCGACGTTTGGCCGCAAGCTTACCGGCACGCGTGAACCACCACGATGAGCTTGTTGCGTTGGGCGCTGTGTCGAATGGTCAGGTGGACCTCACCCAGGAGGAACTGGCTGGAGGTGGAGCCGCTGGAAGCACATCAAAGCACTTTGGCTGCTTCAATCTGCTTGCTCAAAATGTCAATGGACACCTTGGTCATAGAGTCAAGAGCCTTGTTTGGCAATAGCAAGATGTCAACAAAGAGGAAATTGAATGGTCGTAAATCATGGATGAGTCATTTTACTTGTGCAGCCGCCTTAGCCTCTGCTGGAGCTCCAAAGCGGCGAAGGGCAGCGAGATGTCCGAGGCCAGGCTGGGCGTGGACTCGTTGTGGGCCAGGTGCTTCTGGGAGGCTGAGATGCCCACGCACAGGCTGGAGACGCTCCGCGGCGGCGCCGGCGGGATGGCGGCGTACGGCTCGCCGTCCCGATGATGCAGCGTCAGGGAGGAGGCGTGCGCCGGAGGGGGCGCCGGGGACGGCGAACCGGGCGGTGGCGAGTACGAGGCGCTCGCTCTGGTCGAGGCGGCCGCTTGGGGTGCGCTGGACTTGCGGACCCGGACTGAAGAAGGTTGGTCTGACGAGACCTGCTTCTCCAGTGACAGGATCTAAGCACATTTGACACAGAAGTCAGGTTTCTTGAACACTCAGAGCAATTTCAATTCCCCCAGCAGTTTTTATTTGTATTTCTTTTGAGTTGTGTGTAATTACACGGAAGAAAGGCCACTGGAGCCATACAATGACTCATTCCGGGATACGCCACTGCACTGCAATAAAGCCCCGCTGTCGTTTCGTTTTTCACTCTTAGCATGCGTCGCCCCTCAGCTCATGGCAAGAGCAAGAGCAAGAGCAAGAGCAAGAGCAAGAGCAAGAGCAAGAGCAAGAGCAAGAGCAAGAGCAAGAGCAAGAGCAAGAGCAAGAGCAAGAGCAAGAGCAAGAGCAAGAGCAAGAGCAAGAGCAAGAGCAAGAGCAAGAGCAAGAGAAAGAGAAAGAGAAAGAGAAAGAGAAAGAGAAAGAGAGAAAGAAAGCAAGAGCAAGAGCAAGAGAAAGAGCAAGAGAAAGGCATCGCTTCTGATGCGAGAACCTTCCTCGACATTCATTATTCAGAAGAACGAAGCGGCGCACGCCAGAAAGCAAACGATGACGGATTCCCTCGGAGAATTCTAAAACGCGCTTGTACCAACCCGCAAGGCCATTTTGAATCTGATGCTGGAGCTGGGACCCGAGTTGTTGAGCGGGAAGCACTGCGTCAGCGTCATGTCCTCTTCGGCCAGGAGGCCGCTCAGCGGCACGCTCAGATTGCCCAAGGTGCATTTGCTCTTTTCGTCTTTCACCTGCCCGATACATCGTGGGTGGATGAGCGCAAAGCTAGAGTGCGGCAAAACACAAAAGGGCGCTTTTTACCTCGACCTCCAGCTCCTGCCTCCTCGGATTGTGAACTAGAAATGAGAAGGAATCCTCCCACAAAGGCTCCTTGGTCTTGTAGCGAATCTTTGACAACAGACGGGAAGACAAGGAGGACGATAGGCCTTCCAAAGCCACACACACTCGGCAAAATAGGATCGTATTGCGAGCCCAAGTGGACAAAAACAATAGCTACACCCAAATATACAGACTATGAAACAGTGGCATAATTCAAGTCAAACAATTGAGCCGCTCTAGTGTTTCCTCACACCGGCCATTTCTACGGGCGCCTGCGGGCATGTCGGCCGCATCCGTTCGGCCGCATCCATTGGGCCGCATCCGTTCGCCCGCATCCATTCGGCGTTCAAAATTCAGCATCCATAAAAGCTGGTCTGAAGGCGAGCCCCACCTTACTCTCTTGTGTCTTGTGCCCGACGGTTAATTGCACGTAAGGGCTGGGCTCGCTGCTGCTCTTCTTGGCCGACTGAAAACAATCACAGACAGACAGACAGACAGGCAGACAGACAGTCAGGCAGACAGGCAGACATTGATTGATCTCCGGACATTGGTAAATACATTCCACGTGCGAGATGAGACGACAGTGGCGTATTTTCATGCAAGGTTTCCCATGAATAATAGATGCCTGGCGCATTTGATATTCCGCCTCATCTTAATGCAAATGAAAACGTACTTACTGCACTCGACAACTCAATGGAAGGAACATGCAAGAAGAGCGTCAGAGCATGCAAGATGGCATTCATCACACGTGCACTACTCCACGACGTTACCTTCAAGGCTTTAAAGACCTGCTTCAACCCGTCGCAGGTGAAATCCGACAGGTTGCTCTTTGAAAGCCAAAGAGGAGGTTTGAAAGGAGGGAACATAGAAACATGACAACCCACAGTTAGCAGGTCGCAAAAAGATGAGATTACTTTGTGGTTAGGGAGGGAGGGAAGACTTTCTGGAAATAGATGGTCTTGCTGACAGCCAGTATAAATAACAAAGCTGTCCACTCGCTCTCAACTGCTTTGAAAGATGAAATTCAACCCACGGCGTCCGAACGACGACTTCTTCAAAGTATGTTTTCTTTCAGTTCAAGCGCATCATGGCCATTGTTTGCGCTCACTCCAAAGCAAGCCATTAGTCACCAGGCCGTGCCGTGCCGTGCCGTGCCGTGCCGTGCTGTGCTGTGCAGCGCAGCCCAGCCCAGCCCAAACACCAGCATGCTCCAGTGAAGGCACTCACGCCGATGGTGCGATACTCGGAGCTGTCGCTCTCGCAAAACACCAGGCCGGACGCTCGTCTCTCGCTTAAATTGCCGCAGCCTAAGCTGCCGCTGAAGAGGCTCTTGGAGGAGGGGGACCAATGAGGAGGAAGAAAGAATAAACCAGCAGTCGCTTCAATCCGTTTTGAAAGGGTCGCTCGGCTCCAAGCTAAAGTATGTACATCCGTACGATCAGGAGCTTGATAGTAAAGAAAGGTCTCGACCTGGAGTTCCGTCGTCACGGAAAGCAAAGAACGCAGCCAGCAAACTTAAGCCTCGTGGTACGCTTTTCTTACCGGCAGGTTCTTGGCCGAGTCCAAATAGACCACCAGCAGCGCCGACGACAGGCCGTCGTTGGCCAGGCTCCTGTCTGCTCGCACGCTTCGCAGCACCTGAGTGGCCCCGAATCAGGAGTCAGACGCCGGGCCGGTCGGCTCGGATCGGCTCGGCTTACCTGCTCCAACTTCTCCGACGTGGACAGCAGAGACAGCCACTCCAGTTTCAAGTGGAGCTTGCCGGTCGGCGCCTCCTCCAGGTCGAACCACTGCCGAGCGCACGCACGTTTGAGTTACTCTCGCTAACGACCCGGGCTAAACTTAACATATTTAGCTCCGGTGGTCCAAAGGAACAATTCTTCGCTCACAAATGTAACAATGTGGCTCCAACTCAGCTCAGCTCAGGCATTTTCCCTCATTGTACAGACTGGAGGTGGGTGGATTTAGCGGCCTCATTACTCCCTTTTGTCTACTCAAAGCCGACTGGCTTTACTTTAATGCTCACTCTGCACATTTGCTGACGTGGTGAAACGGAGCCTTTAAAAGCGCTCACCTCGTCCACCTTCTGTTCTTTGTGCAGCTCCGTCATGTCGATCATCAGACTGCCGACCATAAAAAGATAAAATAAAAAAAAGATCAACCAAAGCTTCAGGTGGTAAACCATGACCACCTCTCCCCCCCTCCGACACACCTCCCCAGGAAATCGTCTTTGTCGGGATCCTCGTCGAACAACTCGATCTCGAGGTGCTGACCCGAGTGCTCGTAAACCAAAGCCTGACGAGGACGACGATGGTTTAGCGTCGCAGCAAACGGCCTGCCGGCCTGCCGTGCGTTTTGTCACCTCGTAAACTTCGTTCCATTTGGGGTGAAGGCTCTCCTTGATGGTCTTGCTCTGGAAGAGTTGATTGGCGATCTGCAGGATGCCGTAAGGGTCCGACTTGCCCTTGATGAGCCCGCCCAAGAATTTATCCTTGCCCTCCAGATCCTGAGCTTCCAAGAAGTGAATCCGAAGCACTCCCTGAAAACATTTCAGATGAGCTCATCGCCCGACCGAAAAAAGGCAAGCGTCCCAATCCAGGGTGTCGCCCACTCGTTGTCGTGGTGACGGGGGCCGGACCTTGACACGTTGCGTTGCCGGTGCGTGGGAAAATGGAATCGCGTCTATTTTACACGCCGCACCGGGTGCTGAGTCTGACTTCACGGAAGTGGCGAGAAACACAAACAAAGGCCCCGTACCTTGGGCATGGGGAAGCGAAGCTGGGCCAGTTCCACGTCTCCAACCAGCGGGATTGTAATCCGGTTGGGCGAGACCACATAGGACGAGATGATATCTTGAATCAGACTGTCAGAAAGTCCGCTGTGAGGAAAGCAAACACAAAGCCCGTGCGTTATTTACTGACCAACCGGACGAGCAAAAGACCACAACCGGGGTTCCAATCTCATTTCAGCCATGAAAAAGAACGTCTTCCAACTAAAATGGCTGAGCGCCTAATGATTGGGTGTCAGTCCGGGACCCTTCAAATCCGTTGGTTCATCGAAGCACTGCATTGTAAATGCGAGCGATTTTAAGTGGCTTGGAGCTGGCCCTTCCTTAATGGCTAAAGACGCGCTCTTCATTCAAGGAGTCCAAAACAACTAGCCTGGACCAATTAAAGGCGCACCTAATCGATACTGTATATCTTTTTCAAGAAGCTGAGAAAAAAACAAACAAACTTTGGCTGACTGGCCAATTTGCCATTTGTTCCATTTAGTGACATTGCAATTTCAATTTGATGGAGAAGTCTCTTCTTTCTCTTCTCTTAAGCATTGAAGCGGGGGGGGGCTCATCCAAAAATCCTATAACCATGTTGAAATAAGCAAAGGTTGAAATGTGAACGCAGCAAAATGTCAACACTTAGCCTTTACTCACAGTTCAGTGGCAAAAGGTGGCAAGATCAAATCCATCCCACTGAATTACGACTACTGTCTGATGCCGAGGTAAGGCCAGCTTTTTCACAAATTCTGCCTAGCGACAGCAAGAAATTCTGTTGGCAGAGGCTGCAACTATTAATGCTATATTTATCATAATATATTATCTTCACTTGATTTTTTGGGGCCTCACACACTGTTCCAGGATGAACGTGTTGCATAATAACAGCCACTGTGCAGCCAGCCAGTTGATCCTGTCAGTCTAATTTCACCACCGCGACCTCTCCTTCACCGGCCCACACCTCCTTTTGTGCCACAACTAAACACACACACACGCACGCGCACACACACGCGCACACACACACACACACACGAGTATTGTATTGCACAAGCTCCGTTGATCTTTTTCACCTCCACAAAGGACACCAGAAAAGGGCAGCAAAAACATGTCTGCTGCACTCAGAGGTGGCAAAAGTACTCAGTACTTGTAGAAATGAAAACAGGAGGGGATAAGAATCCATCCATCTTCAGGTTTATGGGAGGCAAACGTTTTAACAGCCTTTTTACAGCAAATTTAAGAACTCTTGTTGGGGGAATGTGACCCCAAGGAGTGGGAAATATGGCCTCAATATTCACTCTGTGTAATAAGGTTGTTTGGGAGAAATGATTGTATTGAAGTTTACTCCTTAACTGACATCCATTGACTTCCCCTTAAACCTCTAAGGGGCTTTCAAAAAGGAGCAAATCCACTTACGTGAGCCCGGGAATGTCCAGCACGTTAGTGAGGCCCGTCCAGTTGATGTCGAGAAGCTGCCAGAAACAAACAAAAAACAAAACAAAAAACAGAGAGAGACTCTCAATTGTTAGCCATTCACAAGTGGACTCCAGCCCGCTGGGTCTACAGAATAATGAAGAGCGAGCGCAACGACACGTCTTATGGGGATAGTGACCGCACGCACGCATTTCATACGAATGGGACACCAGACAGACGGACCCCGAAAAGCCACCTCTCGAGGCATCACGTTTGCTTCTCGTCCCCAGAGAGTGTACAATACTGCCGCCATCTTCTTTGGCTGCTGTTTACGAGCCATTGTGGGTGCAAAAGGTCATGTGCAAACAGCTGTTTCAAAGGTGAAAACAGCTGCGGACGGCACCAACACAATGAGGCAAGAGGAACAATGAGCACACGCTTTTGATGGCACGCTGCCACGGAGAAGCATCCGCCGCCGCATTGCTATTACGCATTCTTGGCACATAGCTGAGGAATGATTGCGACGCAAAAGGTTAAGTAAGCTTTGGTAATTTAGTGGCGGGCGGGCGGGCGGCTTGTGAGGACAAAGCCGTGCATGAAGGGCCGGCCGGCCATGGGCCATTGGGCGGGCCATGGGCCATTGGGCGGGCCATGGGCCATTGGGCGGGCCGCCTGCTAAAAGCTTTGCTCCCATTTGCTGTAAATGGCTCCAAAGTGCGTTTGGAGTTTTAGAACCGGCGAGGTGCTCGAAGAGCATAGGGAGATTAAACCACGACGTGGGGCAGCACAGAAAAAGCAATGAGCTTGGCAGAAATGATATTTTATGGCCTCCAATCATATGGCAGCCACTGCCCAGACGCTCCATTAGGGACACCTCCGCTATCCGCCGATGGGATGCAGACAGTGGAGCGCTGGAAAAGACTTGGAGTTCAAGCAAAACTTTTCTTCAGCTTTTAAGACATGGCAAAGAAGAAGAAGTGAATATATTGACAGTATTTCACTTCTTATTCTTCCAGAATGCGCTAAGCACTTTTTCAACCTGTATACAAGAATGGAGTAAACTTACAGGCTTCTTGAGGAAGAAGAGAGAAAGCGCTCCGACCAGAGGCACGTCGCCCAGCAACGGCTCCATCAGCACACGCAACACGCCGTGAATCTGAGGGATTACCACAGGAACACGTTAACACGCTCACACAAATGAAATGGCCTTCCTTCCTTCCTTCCCTCCCCCTGTAGGTTGGAAACCCAATCCCGGCCGGCCTCATCCTCCACCTTCTCATTCATAACATATTAAGATCATTACAGGGGATTAAAGGACTGGCGGTTCGTTCGAGGACGACACCAACTGCTGTCACTGACACCAAGCGACAGCAGATTGCTTTTTTTGCATTTAGAAATGGCCCTTTGCGCCGTTGTTGGGGGTAACAGTGTTGATTCCCAGCTAATCAAAGTGACACCTCCTTTCATTTCAACACAGATGAGGTGTGCGGTCTGGTCTACAGAAACAGACACCGTGAGCCTGAATTGCCAATTAGCAATGAAACCCCAATTTTGCCGTCTGATCGAAACAACTCACGTGTTTGCAGTCGTGCCTGCCGCTAGGCGAACAGCGTTGCTAACGAGCGACAGAGTCTCTGTTGATTACATCCCAAGTGGAAACGACGCAATAGAACTCGCGTGAAGGTCACGCGTGAGCCACAAAACACTTTGCTGGAGTGAAGACGACATACATACGGGCACAGGTGCTTTGTGCCAAAACTGACCTGAATGCTTTTGATTCCCGCTTTGCAGTAGTAGCGCTTGATGTCCACGTCGATCTCTGTGTTACCTACAAAGCTAGCAAACAACGAGCCATCTGTTAATGACATGTGCCGAGTTGTCTGTCGTCGGGCCTGGTTAGCTTAGCTGGCCATCTTTTGATGGTACCTGATTTGGAGATCCATGACGATCTGCCGTCGGTCCACGTTCTCCGAATAAACCTTCACGCCGTTGACCCTCAGAGGCTACAGCGTGGTTGGGTGGGGGGGGGAAACTTTCATTTTGCATTTGGGCAACTTTGCAGCACTTCATGCACGCAAACATATCTGAGTGAGAGCAGATTTTTTTTATCTAGCCATTAAGGAAGCTCACTTTGTCTCCCATGTCGATCCTGCTGAAGCGAAAGGTGCTGAGGTGGGCGTTGGACTCCTTAATGGCCGGCTCCACCGTGTCTCGGAACAGCTTCTCCACATACTTGCAGATGTAGGGCCACATCTGCTTCACCGTCTGACAATACCAAGAGCAACGGTGAGCAAGGCCAGCACCGTGTCCGCCCATCTTTGCTACGTGCAATAAAGGAAAGTTGGAGCATGCTGATTTATCAAGGCCTTTGGAATGTACCGTACGGCGGCACTTCCGTCGAGCCAATAATGCCAACAGACGCCCCCGCCGCTGCTGCCGCCGGCCGGCTGGCCGGCTTCTTTTACCTTGTTTAGCCACTCCACTCTCTCCACGTCCGGGAAATGGACCTGCGGGAGGGAGCAGCAGACAAATCCCACAGTGGGAGGGACCGCAGTAAGCCTGATGAATGCCAAAATGTCTTCAAAGGTCAACTACAAAGACGCACGGAATATGCTTGAAAGGACAACAACAAATTGGGCCAAACAATTTACGATGAGGCCGTTACATTTTGCCGTTGGACACAAAACTAAGCAAATACACAACGGCCCAACTGAGCCCAACGTTCGACTCCCTGAGTGAAACTCAAAATGTTGAAACTGCATACGAGCAACAAGTGATGAAGCAGAGTTCTGATTCCTGACCTCCAATCACACATCTAATATAATACTTGAAGAGTTTCTCGTCTTGAGTGATTTTGTGATGTAAATACATTGTTGAAGGTGAAAGCTGCCTGACTAAAACGAAAATCAGTGCAGGGCAGGGCAGGGCAGGGCAGGGCAGGGCAGGGCAGGGCAGGGCAGGGCAGGGCAGGGCAGTGCAGTGCAAGCGCTGTGTTGTGTCAAGCTGTGGAAAAGGCTGATGAAAACAAGAAAACGTTGACACAGTACAGTCAATCAAAAGCTGCAGACAGAATGGTGCGCACAAACAAGCGCATAAATGAAGTGTGCGCCAGCAGATGTAATTGGATCCAGACACCCACTCCCTTTTGATCGTTTTCACTCTGTCGAAAGGTCCGTTCAAATCAAACCCATACTGCGTCCATGTCAATCAGCAGCAAAAATCCAATCCATCATTGTCAACATCGCTCACACCTTTCCCCCCACTCCGACGCTCAGCGAGATCGGCTCCGACCGTCAACGAGGGATCGATTGAACACGGGCCAAAGGAGACGCCCAGCTGGTCGATGCGACTCAGCCCCTCCCCCTCGGTACACAAATGCAGCAGCGTGACTTATGGCATGCAGTCAAGCAGTCAGAACACAGTGCCATTCCCACCAGAGCCCCCGCCAAAGTGCTTATGCGGCAGGAGCATCAAGTCCTACTTAGTATTGAGTCATCTTGAGCAACCAAGTGGGATGTCAAGAGAGGGTTAAGGCGGCGGCAACAACCTGGACGAGGAAGCTGTGGATGGAACTGCATGCGAGAGGCACACGCACGACACACAAGCTGCAGCGGTTGGGGGGTGGCTGGACCGAGCGCGGCCAAGTTAGTGATTTAGCAGCTAAAGCCACTGCAAAATGTCACCTCGTGGGGAAGAATGGATGCTGCTGCAGAACGAACCATTTTGGAGACAGACAAGAAGTATTAAAAGGTTGTGAGAAAGCTTTCCCCGCCCCGAGCAACTTTGCAAGTGGGTGGAAGTGAGACGGATTCGTGGCGAGGAGTGAAGACCAACAACCAATCATGCGTGGTAGTGTCTCTCACTCTGTTGCTTCAATTAAAGCTCCAGAGAAGATGCTGCGGTTGCACCATGCTTCCCCCCCCCCCCATAATTGGAACGCTCTTTGCATAAAGCAGCACCGCAGGGCATCCTCAGGGCCGAATCAGCACAAAGTCATCGTGCAACTTTTGTACGATGCATTGTGAGCAAGCGGCAACTGTGAGACGAGATCATGTCGGGATCATGTCCGTCCATCCGTCCAGCCAGACAGCTGTGACAGGACAGGACAGGACAGGACAGGACAGGACAGGACAGGACAGGAGTCTCCACTATGCTGTACCCATTTGGACAGAAAATTCCAAACAGTAGCAAATAACACACACCAAATCAAATCTGGGTTTGCAAACTGCCAGTACTGGCATTGTATTGACTTACTGATAGCAAATCTTTAACACAACCTGTTACACTGATAGATAGAAAGTAAGTCAATCAGAGAGAGTGATGAGGCTCCATCCCAAAATAACAAGGTGTCTGGTTAACCATTGTACCCTGCTGTATTTAGCTCAGGCTGCATGGGGGGCTATGGATCCAACGTCACCGCCTTACGTGGGGTGGCATGGGGTGGGGGCATGGGGTGTGGGGGTGGGTGGACAGCTGGTCCAGCACTCACGGCTTTACACCTCCAGTCAGTCAGTCAGTCAGTCAGTCAGTCAGTCAGTCAGTCAGTCAGTCAGTCAGTCAGTCAGTCAGCTGACAGGCAAAGTTAGAGTAGTACAGGTAGTATGTCTTACCCAGGGAGGCAGGTCCGAGGTGCTCAGAGCCGTCGCAAGGCTCCTCTCCTCCCTCTCAAGGAAAGCCAAAGCCCGACTCAGGCGACTCCGCTTCCCAAAGGCATTTCTCCTCCACCAGAAATAAACCACGAGTCCGATCAGCATCCAGCTGAAGCTGAACTCATAGTAGCCCAGTGCATAAATGGGGAAAATGAGCACGAAGGTCTTGGCGAATTGCACCCACGTCTGCGTCAGCTCGCCGGTGGCTGTCACGGGGCTGTCATCGGCGGGCGCGGAGGGGCGATGGAAGCGGGCACCGGGCGGAGCGGGCTTCGGCGCAGCGTAGCCGTTCTCTTTGGGCGCCGCTGCCGCCGCCGCTGCGGTGCTGCTGCCGCTGGTGCTGGTGCTTCCACCGTGGGCTCCTCGCACGGCCGTCATGCTGTCTCTGGACATGTCTCCGTGTTCCCAGTGTCCAAAAGGGGAGGTGCGCTTGCTTCACATGCACGCCGTTGTTGAGCCATAACCCTCACGGAGAGCCCTCACAAGCCATTCCTCTTGTACAGTAAAGCTGCACAGGCAGCCAGCTTCGCCTCGCCTCAGCCAGCTTCGCCTCGCCTCGCCTCACGGCTCCGGGGTGGCAATGAACATTCCCAAAACGCGCACAGGGGATCATGTGCTCCAAGGAGTCTGTTCATCTCAAAAACAGCACCATCTACAGGTATTTGGAAGGAACCGCATCTTAGTCGAATCGCTGCAACAGGCTGTTGTATTTTGGAATCATATTTTTTACCTGCCGGCTAATTAGAAGCACCTGCGACAAGAGCGATACCTGCAACAACTAAGCAGTACTTCCGGTTCGTGCTCTTACTGTGACACTTAATTGTTGCCACTTCCGGTATTGGCCTTAGCGACATGTGAACTTAACGAACACTACTCAGTAACGTGGGGACACGGAAAACGCTGCCTAAAACACGAACAAAAGTTCGAACAATGTGCTTAGAGACATAATTTAATGCTCATCAACGCACACCACTCACACCATGCACACGTTAAGCAATTTGGTCCCCCTCGTGTACTATTTCACCTTACCACAAGATGTCGCTGCAGGCTAAGAAATTATGAAAATCACCAGCACAACTCGAATAAAAGCTCGGCCTTTACGATGATAAAATCACGGTACTTGGTTTTGAAACCTTTCTTTTTATTATTTCAAATGCATTCAACCCCAAACTATAACTACAAGAATGAGATTGGTGTATAATAAGATGGGGAAATATAATTCGACATAAACATTTCAACCTGTTGAGCTCGCACAATTGAATGGCGGTGTGGTGCGACAGGTTGCGCTCCACACAAGATCATCTTTGGTCAAAACAAAATAACGTTTTCAAAAGGACAATTGTTTAATCTGAACATTAAAATGCGTTACATTGCACATATTTGTCAGTAGAATCTCAGTTTAGCGTTGGGCTCATTTCTGATATGCGCGGTAAAAATATATACACATAGCCTATACCCAAAAGTTGATGTGTGAAAAGAAAGACTGGAATAGTTTCACGCAATAGAAAAGGACACTTGTAAAAATAGTTTGCCCAATACAGCAAATGTGAGCCACGATTTACCTGAATCTGCAAATGTTTTGGCCAAGCAAGGTAGCTCTATTATCCTATTGTACTGTATTGTACTCATGTCTGACGAGACAGTACTGCATTCACGCTAGCAAGGAAATCTGCCCAATCAAAACAAAGAAGAAGAAGAAAAAAAACAATCAAAACAGGAATCAAAAGCAAGACCGCTGCGTTCATTTTGCCAATCAATGAACAATTCATATGTGCTCAGCCAGCTGGTGGAAACCCAACTACGATTAAAAACCCTTCTTTTTTGTCCTTTTCTTTTTCCAGTCACACACACAATAAGAAAATAGATTGCTCATACACACTCACAAGCGCCTGTCTTGTCATTTGCATTAGTACCACCGAAAAAAAAAGAAGAAAAAAAAAGTGCAAACGTCTCCGATACAAAATGGCATGGTAGTAAAGAAATGTCAAATGGAGAAAAAAAAAAAGTGCATACATACAATTGTATCCATTTGATTGGCCTGGTCAAAAGCTACAAAGGTGCATTGGAACCGAAAGTCTTATTTTGTAAGGCAGAAGTTGCAATCTTACAAAGGAAAATGACAGGATTTGAGGGGGGGGTCTTACCAAAAGTAAAAGTTTTACCTCGAGATCTTGTGAGATTTCAATGATGTGCTTGAAATTAGAAATGAATCCAATGCAACCACCTTTTCTGGACTTTCCCGTGAGAGATGAGGTTGGTTCAGTTTGCTCATAAACATTGTAGAAAAGCTAAAAAGCAGTTGCGGGTGGTGCTGCTGGTGGTGGTGGTGGTGGTGGTGGTGCTGGTGGTGGTGGAGGGAAAAAAAGGCCATGCTGTGTGAGGAAAAAGCAAAGACACAACCAGATGGACATTCCAAGGCTATATTGTAGAACCCCAGCAACAATAAAGAAAACAATCCATTCACACAGTTTTTCAAAGCATCATTCATTCTCTCCTGATACCATCCAGGATGCAGTCAAGGCAGCCAGCCACGTTGTCCTTCCGTTGGCTCCGCCGCCTCACTCGCTCGCTCCCTCGCTCGGCATAACAAGTCCGTCCTCCAGATCCAACGTCTGGGGATTCGCTCCTCAGCATTGCTCAGACACGATGAAGCCCTCCTTCTCGTGGCCCGCCGGCTCCACCTCGGCGTAGGACGGGTGGCCCGAGCCGCGGCGGAACTTCATGGCCGGCCACCTGCTGGGCCGTCTCTGCGGCATGAAGGAGGGAGGGAGGGAGGGAGGGAGACGCACAAATCAGATGACTTCCAAAGCTTCATTCATCATTTGAAAGCCAATGCCTCACCTCCATCAGGAAGAGGCTGGCGGCTGACGTCGGGTGATGGTAGATGTAGACGGTGACCGTCACGCCCGCCACCAAGATGAGCATCACCAGCAGGACGCCCAGGATCAAACCCGTGTGCAGGGGGTGCGCACCCGTCGAGCGGTCCGCCGCCGCCGCCGCTGCCGCCGCCGGCATCACTGCAAACGCACAAAAGTACGTACTAGTCCTATTCATTTCATGCAAAAATAGGGAGTCAGGTATTGCTGTGCTCCTGTCAGCCAGCAGGGAGCGCTCAGCCTCCAATTGTACTTGTCTGCTAAGGCCTGAATGAGCAGTGAAATTTGATTGAGCGCATTAAAAGCCCCCCAAAATTCATTTGGATTGATTGTATATCTTCTTTGTGATGACTGAACTTGTCTTCTTTGGGATACTTTGTTTAAAAAGGTCATCGAGGGCGCTCGGCTTAAAGCAAAGGCGCTCTCCTCTCTCTTCTTAGCCATTCATGAGCTGCAGCGCTTCAAGCGAGAATTAATGGCAAGTCAAGGACAAGGCTATACATGGCACACAAAAGGAGCAGGAGGAGGTGGCGCTCGTCTGACTGACAAAGACCACGAAAAAGTCACTTTGCTTTTCAAATGCCCTCATAATTGTGAGTGTTTATGCGCAACAACAAAAAAGTGCCAGCGAAAGGCAAGTAAATACCATTTTCATTTCTCCTCCTATTATGTTTTTAATGAGCAGTTAAATGGATATCTCCCGCTCTCATTGATTTCCAGCGCACGCACTTAACCGTCAACCCTGTCCAACAGGCAGGCAGGCAGGCACACGGTGGGAAATTTCAAAGGCCAATGCCATGCTGCAGGCAGGCTGGTAGCAGCTGAAGGAATTCCAACCACAGAGCAGCTGTAGAACCCGCCGTGCTCCGTTTGTTTCCTTGAAACCAGCGCTTTTCGACTGGCCTCTCGACCTCTGTCAACACTCTCAATTATTACGAATCAAGGAAGACGACGGAAAGTCATCACGTACATTTTCAACATTTTATAGCGACACACAGGAACATCATCACACTTTGTGCTTGTAAAGATGTCCTCTACAAATTCTGGCAGATTCATTTCGCCTCCACGCGGCCTTGAAATGCTGCTGGGCTCAAATGAATCCAATAAAAGCAGCGGTGCGGCGCGGCGCGGCGCGGCGCCATATTTTAAAAATGAGCCTTCTTCACGTGTGGCCGGCCGACTGAAAAGCCTCAAGGTCATCACTTCAGCATTATCCCATGATTAAAACGACGACAGTCGTCCGAATCCCAAAATATTTTCCAGATGACTATTTCAAGTCTTGACCCTACCCACTTGGGTATCGATTGAGTGGTCATGACCAAAATTGCTTCCAAACCAACTGCTGACTAAGGTCAAAAGAAAAAGCCGCGGTGACAAGTCGAAGCACATACCTTGATTTTCTCGGAGGTGCAGCGCAATCTTGGTATCATCTGCAAGAGAGCAAACAACCCAGTCAGACAAAAGAATCAATATTTCCCTCCCTCGGTAGCTTGTTTTGCCTGCAAAATGAATTGCTCCCGCGAGCTCTTCCTCTTTTCCTCTTGTCATTTGGCACACTCCATTAAAAAGGTATTCTTTGACTACAACAACAGTAAAAATGACAGCAATTGGGTTAGGTGTCAAGTATGGAAATGCAGCGTGCGTGACCCACATATGCAAATGTGCTTCAGTCACCAAATGAATTGGGAAGGGCCCCCTTTCATGTCAATTTGCAGACACGCTTTGAAGCGTCTCAATTTGGAAAATGAGATGGGCTGATGTAAACAAGCAGCTGGTTAAAGGCAATCCCTGGCCCGAATAGCCATCATGAATACGGATCAGCCTGATTACTGTTTGCGCCTTCCGACGGACGACCTGAGTGTCGGAAGACCAAAAAGGTACACAGAGTTTGGAGGACACCATTTGACTATCATCAGCAAAAAAAGGTGCATGCATTTGCATAAGAGAGAACATCCCATCCCGCGTGTGGCCTCGCGCCTCACACTTAACGGCGCAATATCAAAGCGTGACCCTTGCGACCTCTCATGCAAAACTCTCTCAAGTGCACCAAGAAGTCATTTGTTACCAGGATCATTTATGGACCATGAGCTAGCTAGCTAGTTAGTTTGTGTGTGTGAGAAACAGCAATGGGGGGAGGCTTAGTAAGGTGCCAGGTGGAACAAACAGCCATCATCAGCTGCGTCACATCCAATCGAGGTACCTTCAGTCGGGGCGCTGGTCGGGGGCTGCGAGGTGGACGGCGGGGCCTCTTTGCTTCTGGGTGTGGTCCTGGCGCCAAGCGGTGTGGTGAATGGGGAGAGATACGTGGTGTCAATGATGTCACACAGCTTGTCCTTTGTCTGGAAAGACAAGTGGCACATAGGTTGATCGATGACACCTGTTGCCTTTGGGTTAGGTTGATATTCTTCCTGTTCTCGGACCTCATCCGGACAGCTGTTGTCCACCCAGTCCTGCCGATGGCGGTCAAATCCACTGGAGCATCTAAGTCAATAGGACA
This sequence comes from Syngnathus floridae, assembly GCF_059516105.1. NCBI lineage: Eukaryota > Metazoa > Chordata > Actinopteri > Syngnathiformes > Syngnathidae > Syngnathus > Syngnathus floridae. The sequence continues at coordinate 716,004 of NC_142432.1, read as the reverse complement.
AAATAGGTATCAGCTGAACTCGTGCCATAGATGACATGAAATCAGGCAATTTTCTTCATGGAAGGGAGCGGCCGGCAGCACGGGGAATCCCAAACCTCCCTCCCTCAGCGGGGTTGGGATCAAGGTGGATTGCGTGACTTTGACTTCAAAAAATCCTTCAAAAGTCAGACCGTATTGGAGGCGGCAGCTTCAAATCCTCCAGCGGTTGAAATGTAATCCCCCCCAGCCCAGCCCACCCCACCCCACCCCGTGGTGAACCCTGCTGAGACCCCATCCCCCATATTCGGATGTTTCCCAGCGCCTGCTTTAATCACGCCGCCCGGATTGTCAACCTCATCAGCTCAATCAGGCAAGACAGATTCCTCCAGACTGCCAGATCACATGAAGCGGACGGAAGGAAGGAAGGAAGCAGCAGGTGCGGCGTGAGCGCCCCTTTGTTACGTCTCGACGCCACCCGGCAAAAACATTCATCCTATCAATAAGTCATTGAGGACCAGGGTTTGCTGCCTGTGGATCGCAAAGCACTCATGTGATGAAAGTCAAAATGTGCAGCACTTTGAATGGATTGCACTCAGAATGCGGGCGTGCTTTTTAATGAGCAGCGCCGCGCGCAAAGGAAGCTAGCAGACGGATACAAAAGTGCGTCGAGCGGTTGGTTGTTTAAGCGCACTTGGATAGCTAATTAAAATGGCGCTTAATGAGACGGCAGCTACGGGCAAACAGCATCTCTTCATTTGTTTTGGGTTTTTTACATCAAGGACTTTGCCTCCGAGGCTCGAGGTGAGATCTAAATAACCAAGCGCGTGGGAGTCCGTCACATCACCAAGATGAACATTTCATATGGAAGGCATTCAAAGTGCGTGCGTGAGTGCGTGCGTGCGTGCGTGCGTGCGTGCGGCTGTGGTCACTCCAAACCAAAATTGTATGCCGGACATTGCACATTTTTTGCACCAGTGAATCATTTCGGTTCTACCGTCTGGAGGAAGTCATTGCTTTGACAGCACATTAGCCGGAAGATTTGCGGACGGTGCGCTCATTTGCAGTGCGCCCTTTGTATTTACACAAAAGAGCCATAAAAAGCAAGTCGGAACATCGAGAAAGGGAGAAAGAAAAAAAAAGGGGCATTCCGGTAAACACACTTTGTTTAACATCCTGCCGGAGCAGATCGTTCATCAGGCGCTATCACATTTAAGATGTGCAAGTTGGTAAATTGCCGTACTAGCGCAATGGAGCAAAAAGCAGGACAACCCACCTGTTGAGTCGATGGCACCAGCTGCAGTTGAAGTTCACCTGGGAGGACGTGCACGTGGCGCAGGTGCTGAACTGGAGACACGCTGGAGAAGAGGAGACATTCGTTCAAATCCAAAACATGGCAGAGGGGAGGGGCTGAGGGGGGGGGGCAAAAGTCTCCTACTGGGCAATGGTGTAAATTCCACGGCGGAGGAGTTGGTGATCCTCGTCTTGGTCAGCTCCACCCGGTGGTACTCGTAGATGGTCCGCCGCCTCACGTCTACATTTTGGAGAAGAGAAGAGAAGAGAAGAGAAGAGAAGAGAAGAGAAGAGAAGAGAAGAGAAGAGAAGAGAAGAGAAGAGAAGAGAAGAGAAGAGAAGAGAAGAGAAGAGAAGAGAAGAGAAGAGAAGAGAAGAGAAGAGAAGAGAAGAGAAGAGAAGAGAAGAGAAAAAAGGGTATGAAATGAGAAGGAAAAAAAAATAAATAAATTGGGACAAACACCCCCTCTGAAGGCGGAATGAGGTCACACGGGGGAGGCCCATTTTTCCTTTAGCGCGCCTGGCCAATTGGAGGCGGCAATTTTCTGCCGTGTAAATCAGAGCGCCGGTTGACGGCCATTGGCTCCACCAGCCAGCCAGCCAGCCAGCCAGCTAGCCAGCCAGCCAGCCAGCCAGCGGGCTGAGGAGTATAAGGCGCATGCCATCCATCAGCGCCCCTAATAACTCACAAGCTCAGGCCTATTTCTTTTTGGATGCTGCCTCAAAATATCTTCCCACCAGACCAAAGCGGTTCTGAGATTGAAAACCAGCCATTCTACAAAGACGATGGACAGCTGAAGACTCACTGGGTATCTGCTGGATTTTGTGCACCACCACAAAAGCGTCCGAGAGGCCCACCTTCACCGGGTGGTTAATGGGACTGATCTGCGACAGTTCCACGGGAATCTGGAACAAGAGGAGTAAGCGCGTTTCCATTCCTTCTCGTGCTTCTCTTGACGCCCCGACGCTGAGGCGACCGACCTCTTTGTAAGCAAAGACGATGCGCCCGGTGTCGTGCAGCGTGGCCTGGAAGGTGAAGCTGCCCAGGTTGTAGTTGTCCTGCAGGTGGACGTGGTCCCACTGCACCACCAGAGCTGTACCTGAAGCCGGGCGTCAAGAACACACACCATCAGGTTTTGGTTTCACGCCTCGCAGACACATGGATGTCATCAAATGTCATGCAAGCCGGGACTCCCTGTAAATAAGAAGTCCATTAGCAGCGGGCTCGTGAGGGATGGAGTAGGAGCCCTCGGGCGATATCTTTGGCGCTATTTAGTTTTACTGCGGACGGTGGACAAGCGATGGATGAGACAACCATTGTTCCCTGAGGAGCAAGCGACGAGCTTTGCCAACACTCGCATCAATTTTTACAGCTCGAGGGAGGGAGGGAAAGCTTGGAGCTAACGTAAAAGCAAGCTTTCTGCTGACAGCTCCCGGGAAAGTCGCTAACCATTCACATGTGCCGAACTAGGGGGGGGGGGACAACGAGCGAGGGAGCGAGGGAGCGAGCTCAGAGACCGACGAGGTCAAGACGCTTGAAAACGGGCTCCGCGACCAGGAAGAGGTCTGTCAGCGACCGAGACCTCATCCAGGGAGAGCCAGCCAGCCGCTGCGCAAAGTGGGCCGAGGGGAAGGGGGGGGGTCACGTTGGCCTGCTTTCTATTTCCACTTAGCAGCTCAGCAGGCTGCACAAGGTCCAAACAAACAAAAGCCATTCCACAAACTACAAATTGCACTACCGCAAGCTCATTTGAGTGAAATTAGCCGCGGCCGGCCGGGGCTTTGGTGTTTCAATGACATCAGCTTACTAAGCAGACACAAATCCCCCGTCTCGCTTTCTTCGACTTTACAAATCATTTCAATGTCTTTGGATAGCTTACGGCCACTCCAAACGCACGCTGGACAATGAAGGAGAGATATACTATGTTTCAAATGACGAAGAAGAAACAAAACCAAAACAATCATCCTTACCGTTGTCAAAGTAGATGACGGTTGAGTTTCTGGACACGCTGGGGTCAAAGTTGGCCATCAAGGGGGCTATGTACTGCGTAGCTGTTAGCATCCGGTGCACCACGTCGCCTGTGTAGATGAACCCTGAAGGAGAGCAAACAGAAAAATGACAACAAACTTGTACCTGTTGCGTCCTTTGAACACTCCAGAACTTGCACCATTTGGAGTCAACTACGTATCGACGTAACGCAGGTCTTATCGCAATCATCTAATAGCTCATAGCTAGCTCGTGAACTAACAAACAAACAAACAAATGAAGCCAGCAGCACACAAGTTGAACCATTTCGCTAGCTCCAGGCTGCTAGCGACGGTTTTAATTAGCGCTAGCATCCTTTATCAGAAACAGAAGAAGCGAGTGGAGCAAATATACGCCGAGTGACTCATGCGTCATCATGAAGTCACGGGGCGGGCGGGCGAGATGAACACACGTTGACAGCAAAACAAACACATGGTAACTTTTGATGGGGCGAGCCACACGCAAATGGATTTCTCCTCACACGTGGCCCGAGCTCGACACAAACCAGATCTGGCCCACTTAGCGGCCTGTAAACGCGCTTATTTATGGACTCCAGCACGAGCAAGTAAACAGCCATTATTCATCGTAAGCAAACAGCCGCCCGCCGAATGCGGAATTTTCCACCGAATAAGAAAGAAATTTGTCATCCTCAATTGAGATGAACAAATAAGCATGCATTTAAGTAAACACTATTTGGTTGATGAAGACCTGCAGATGAGAAATCTCATTGAGACTAAGGCTAACGACTCTTGTTTCATGCCTTGGAGCAGGGAGCCCTACAAACGCACATCAATCACAGAAGGAGCAGAAGATGCCGTGGGGGTGGGGGGGAAGAGAGAGGAATCAATCTTTCCCTCAAGACCTCCATGCTGAGCAGAGTCAGCAAAGGGTACATGACAGGGCTGGCTGGTATGAGGACCACCAGACTCTATTTTGTGGTGTCAAACTCTACCGACGTGCTTACGTTTGTATTCCCGCCCGCCCCCGCAAAAAAAAGTGGTGCATTTAACATTTGTGCAAATCACACAAATGAGCAACGACAAACGCGGCTTCTGGAAAAGAAATCGGGGCCTTGAATGCAAATGAAAGCAGACGGCGAGATCATTCGAGCGTTTCTATCCAAGCGGCGGAGCATAAATCAGGGAAGAAGTGCAAAAGCTGCACATTTGAGGAATCCAGATTCGGATTTCATCGCCACCATTCAGTGAGGAACCTCAGCAATAATTCCAACTATGCGCCGTTTAGGATGTCAGTAGAGTTTAGCCAAGTGCCAATAGCAGGATACGCTTCCATTCACTTGCTCCCAATCCAACGTTGGCCCAAATGCGTAAACAACTAAAAATCGTATATAAAAAAGCTTCAATAAGCTTTTCCAGTTATTTTTCTTGGAGAATCCGAGTTTCAAGTGCGCTTGAAATCTGCCGATCAAGTAAAATATCGCCGCCTCGCGTGGTCACCCGCAGCCAAATCGCAAGGAGCTGCTGTTGGCCACGCCTCGCACTGGGCCGCTCACGCACAAACGACCCAACTTCACAGTTTGAAAGAAACTGCCACTCTCGCACTTTTTTTTGACCATTTTCAGTGAATAGCGGTTTGAATGTGTTTGTTTGAGGAGCTGGAAATGAGAAGACACACGGCGAGGCGGCCGGCATTTTTCCACTCTTCAGTCTTGACGGCAAAAACCACAACCGCCCGGCCGACAATTATCACATCAAAGACAACAGTTGGCTAAACACTCCGGAGATGCTCCGGAACATGTGAGCGAGCGAGTGGAACAACTTTGAAAAACACATCCCACGCATCTCTTATCATGATTACCGCTCGCTGTTTTCCTTCGCCAATGGCCATGTCAAGGTGGCGTCTTGGAAAAAAACGAAACATTTGGGTGGCGGTGGCGGCGAGCCAGCTGATAGATAAGAAGGCATTCCTCCAGACACATGGAAGGAGGGAGGGAGGAGAGCGAGGAAGAGAAGAGAAGAGAAGGAGGTGGAGGAGGCAACAGCTATCTTGCGCCTGCAGGGCCTCTCAGGCTTTGACTTCTCACTTCCTTCCTTCCTTCCTTCCTTCTCTCCCTCCAATCTTTCATTTTAGCATCTGTCACTAATGTCTGAATATATTATTGAGTAGCAGTTTACGACATCAGCATCTTAAACGCTTCTTAAAGGTCTCCAAGGTGATGAGGTTATGATTACGCTCCACTTAATGTGCTCCATCACTTACGCTTGGAAAACACTTCACCGACTCTTTGGCTTTTCCATCAATTAGTAATGAAAGACAGCTTGAGTCAACAAAAATTGTTGGACGGGCGGGCCGTGGCGTGGCGTGGCGATCGACGCCGAGTATCGGGCGGAGAAGAACAAAAAGAGCTTGTGTAAACACCAATAAAGTGAAGCTCCACTTCAGTCCTGCTTGATGTTTTCTTTGGCGTTTCCCCAAAAGCGGCGCTCGGGACACAGCTTGTGAAGGGGAAGGGGGGATAATTCGGCTTGCCTACAGGTTCTGAACTTGTTCTTTGTCAAGAACGTACGTACGCACGCACGCATGTTAACGGCAAGGAGGAAGCACAGGTGTAGAACATGTGCTTGAGTTGGCAGAAGAGCAATCCAGTTCAGTGTTACTTTGTCGCAAGCTGGTGGGCCAGCAAGAGTGTTGCGGTGCTTTCGGCTCATTTTCACGTCATTACAAACGGGAAAAAAAAAAGCTTCCCATGCGAAACACTTAGACACACAAACAAAGCCGCCGCCGCCGCCGCCGCCGCCGCCGCCGCCTTATCAATGAGGGCGAAGTCACTTGGCAGAGGCTCGCCTGTTTCCAGGCCAAAGCCAACGGCTGCTTTCCCTCCAAGAACATAGGGGTGGGGGGGGTTGTTTTGAGCCACTTTTCCTGCAAATGGTCATGTGTCAGAAGAAGGACTTTTGTGGTCCGAATTGGATGAGATGGAGCGGAGGATCTGTCAGCGACGCTTTTGCAGTCGGACGCTTTTCAGCGCTGAGGCTACCAGGTTGCCGTAGACGTGCACAAAGGCCGTACATTTTTGAAATACCTCGGCACTTTATGAATCCCGACCGCGTCCCCCGGCCAAACCGCAGCGCAGGCAGTAAAAAAATGTGTCTACGCGCACCCTGCTAGCATAGACGGCGTATCCAATAACAATAGTTAAGCGTGAACGAGTGACTTGTGTTGACTTACCGCCGGTCGCCACGGTGATCTCACGCAGCAAATGTCCATAGAAGGGGAAGTCGAAGGACAGGTTGACTCTCTGTGAGAACAACAAATTGTTGTTTCAATTTTTGATTGCTTTCTTTCTTGCTACCCAATGGCAATTGGACCTTTAAAGGCAGTCTGAGAAGCTGGCTTATTTGGAATGAAGGCACGTAGAGTTTGACTTCATCTCAGGGCTGGCTGGCTGGCTGGCTGGCCGGGGCCACATGCGCTTATCGATTTTCCCCCCGGACAAAAGGCAAAGTCAGACCCCGCTTTGCTCCAGGGAAGAGAATCAGCTCAAAGCCAGGCCCCGTTGCACCCAACCAGGCCAGCCTCAATTCATGATCAGCTGAAGGAGACGCGGTCGAATGCACAATGCCTTTTTTTTTGTTGTTTGTTTTTTGACACGACTCTGCAGCTTGCCACGGAAAATTCCCAAAACAGGCTGCTACACGTCTTTGCGTGAAGCAGAACAGGGGCTCGTCATCCAAGTTTATTTGAGAGTACAGTAATTGTTTTTGTGATGAAAGCCGATCTCCATGTGGTGAGCGACTGCTGCTAATATTTTTGGGGGGTAATTTGATATTAGCATTGCACCACAAACACCAAATTGCATTAATGATGACTTCTTTCATTTTGTAAATGATAGTCGAGGGCGCAGATGGAAAGTCGGGATGATTATTTCCAGCTATTGCTTGCTTGCTTACTTTATAGACTAATCGAAAGGCTAAATGTGGTCAAATTGCTTTTGTATTTCCTGTCCAGGCCCCAAAGTCGAAAGCGGGACTCGGCCATGGCTTACCGCCGCTTGTCGATGCGTGTTGGACAGAATCCCGTGAATCTTCACTTTCTCCTTGTCCATCTGCTCGATGTTTACCCACAAGGCCTTGCCGGCGGCATCATCCGGGCTGTACGTTTTGGATGTGTAGTAGTTGTGATCGGCGTCCTCCTGCCAAGGGGGAGAAGAAACACCAGCGATCTGTGCATCAAGTGCTTTACATCTGAAGGAGCCGCAGCAGCAGCAGATGGAGGACTCGTCATAAAACATCAATCTCTCATCATTGGAATTGATTTCTAGCCAGCCAGCCAGCCGGCCAGCACGTGGACAGGTCAAATGCCAGCAACACCCCTGCTCACCAGGTGTCCATCTCTGACCTTTCGTACTCCCTCCCCCCAGACCAAAACATCACCCGCATACGGTCGGGCTCCTCCAAGCACTTTCCGACTCAGGGGGCCAAGCGCTTTCCGACTCAGGGGGCCCCCTCCCACCCAGGGGGCCCCCTCCCACCCATGTCTGTCTTGATTTGTCTGCGTTAGCGCTGATGAAAGGCGCCTGGCAAGCTGGCAACGTTGTCTTCGATCAAATCAGTGAAAGAAACACACGTTTGGAATGAGATAGCACATATTCCCAGGCTAATATTACGGCGCAATGTAAAAAGCCAAGATAAATGGTCCAAGGCAAGTCTTTGCTTTAATTAACGGCGTTTGTCCGCTAGCCTTTTGTCAAACTGAGCTCTGAACAAATATCAACGAGGCCGTGGGCAGAGTGCCATTGCAAAGCCTGCAAGTTCTTAACAAGCTTTTTGAGCTAAAAGGTGCAGCTCTTATTAGAGCAGCAACAGGAAGGCCCCATGACACAAGCCCGTCCGTCTTTCTCATTTGCTGCAGGAAACCATAAAAGCGCAGCCTTTTTACAAGCACAATGTTTCTGTGATGAGAGACAATCTCAAAATGGTCGCCTGCTTTTTAAGAGCGCCTCTTGAAATGGCTTTGTTTTTGATGGGCAGGTCGGCTCTGTCACCGGTGGACCCACAAAAACGAGACGGGGGGATGAGGGGGGGTTCATCTGCTCTATTTCTGCAAAATGAGCTATAGCGGCGACAGGCACAACTGCTCTTTTTACAACAATTTTATGTTTGTTTTTGTGGTGTGCCATGGTGTTTGTTTTTTTTTTGACTGTGCTCAAAAGAGGTTGGCAAAGGCTCGTAGGCAGATGGGGGCAAACCAAATGAAAATTGTTAGCAACGCCATCATTGCGGCAAAGTTTGGTGAGTCACCCAAACAGAAAACGCAAGTGCTGTGCTGATGGGCCAATTGTGCTATGATGTATTTTGATTGGAGGACATCCAGTCTGAGCGGCCCACCTTGCATTCTCCACTTGCTCGGTCGGCTCAAGCGAGCTGAGGCTGAGCGTCGCTCGCGCTGTGGCAATACGAGCTGTGGCAATACGAGCTGTGGCAATACGAGCTGTGGGAATCCCCCCCCCCCCCCCATCCAAACGCAGACATGAAACCTCGCCGCCGCCGTGAAGCACGCCCCACACATTAGAAGCAGCCACACAATCAGATTCTGGTCAGACCCCACATACTGCCGTTTGCTTTTACTGGCGTCTGACACGGGTTCAAGCCTCAAGACAGCCCGTGCCTTGTGTAAATATGAGCAGCAGGGTGTGAAAATGAGCCCGCGGAATGCACGCCACCGCTTTGGGAGCAATATGTCTGTCTGAGCAGGGTCAAGCGGGCTTGCAGTACCAGTCCCAGCTAGCCACCGCTTCCAATGGGGCTTCATGACCTGGACAGCCCCCAGGCGCCACAGCGTCTGCTGTCACGGGGCCGGCCGCCGCGCCGCTGTTCCAAACTCACATTTCCAGGTGAGAGGAAGCCAAAGCTGGCCTGGCCTGGCCTGGCCTGGCCGGGTCGGGTGGCACCGCTTAACCCAAACACAGCCCCCCCCCCCCCCCCCCCCTCCCTCCCTCCCACCACTGCGCACAGTCCATAAAAAAAGATGGCGCCAAGTGGCCATAAAGATGATGGAGGACAAAAGTGGAATAAGTGATTGTCAGCAGGTCCAAACAAAGTGCCGTCTAGCAATCTAGGCTAGGCCCCGCGAATAGGTGAATTCACAAGTAGGTTGATGCTTTGAACTGCTTTTTCACCTTCTTTTAAGTGGAGGGGCTTTGTTTACACACCGCGTGCAGTGTGAAGGCATGTTTAAATGACATGTGGGTCTGGACATTTACAGCCGACGATCAAAGCTCCCTCTGCCTCCCTTGTTGGGAGGCACGGGATTGTGTAGCCATCAAGATTAGAAGCCCTTGAAGGAAAAAAAAAAAACCATAACGAGGCGCCCCGACCCCCCGGAGGGATGCCGGCGTCATTACGGGCTAAACACGCTGCGGCGGCTGCTACCTTTAATTGGCATGCTCCCATAAACAGAGCCCCGCCATTAATCTCCAGTAGCTTCAGCAACTTCTTGTGCCTGCCTCACTGGCTTCATTTCCTGTCTGCCGTCTGCTTCCAATTTCGAAAGCCGCCTCCCCCCCCCCTTGCGCAAATTTAGGCCCCCTAATCTTAATTTGCTACGCCATTATTAATCCACACACTTGATTTGCATCACCTGGGGCCGAGTACTTTTCGCAGCGGACTTTATGGATTCATTTCCCATAAATGAGCTCGACGCCAGGGACCGCGCTGAGCTTTTTAATGGAAGTTGCTCTGCGAGAAGGCAATCATTAAATAGTAGCTTTCCTGAGTTTGCACTCTAAATGTGTCACTATATTTAAATCCCATTTTTGTCATCAATCTAAAATGGAGATCCAATAAAATGCATACGGACAGACATTACCTCAATTTGCGAGCTGTTGCCGACGTCCTCGGCTGACATCAGGCCGGGGAAGCGCTCGGCCCGGTCCTCCTCCTGCGCGGGCTCCTCCTCCTCCTCCTCCTCCTGGCGTTCCTGCTCCTGACTGGCCCTGTTGCTGTCCATGTGCCGCGGGCTGTTGGGAAGCCATCTCCTCCAGCGCTGCCCGTGCGTCCTCACCACCACATTGTCATCCGCCGCTTGCACGTAGGCGTAAGGGACCCCTGAGGACGAGGCAACGACAATCAGATGCCATAAAGAACATGTGAAAGGGAGTCGTCGTGATGAGTGATCAAGAAAGTGGAGCCCAGAAGAAATCCTGGCACATTTCGCAACAAATGATACGACAAAACAAAAAAGGTCAAGTCAACCCAGGATTGACTCCTCCCCCACAGATGATCAGGCCAGATGCATCACTTCAAAACACTCATTACTATTAGTCAAAGCTTTGGTGGCAAGTCAGGACATTTCTTAAAAATGTGATTAGCTGAGCATAGAGAACACATACAAAAAATAAAAGCCAACTATGAAAAAGTGGATTATCATAACTTTAAGATGGCCCCGGGGACTTCATACAAACTGAAAAGGCCTCGGCAAGAAAAAAAAAAAGATCATCATCACTTCATCAGCGCATGATGGAAAGCTGGCAAACCAGCAGGTACTTAAAACAAAAAAAAAAAACGTCACTATAGCGTGGTGGCTTTCCCAGCAAGTCACCAAGAGTGGTGGCCAATGAGTCAGCCTTGACAAAGGAGAAAAAAAGACAACCTGTGTGTTATTGGTCATGGCTGGAAGAGCGCCCGCCACCCTGGAGGCCATAAGGTGTCACCCTGCCCCGCCCCGCCCCGCTTTGGAACCATTGCTCAGCTGGAAAGCAGATGTTTCCCTTCTGACGTCTCCCTGTGCGCAGCCACGTTGGCCGGAGCCTGGGCTCTAATCGCTTCACAACCACCGGCATTGTTTTTTTTTTTCCCCCCACTTAAAACCTTTCAAGGACATTTAGCAGGTCGTAAAGCGGCAGAATGGAGGTCTTGTCCCCCCCCCCCCCCTTTTTTCCTTCTGCTCGTTACCCACCTGACTCACCAGAAATAAGAAAGGAACGCCGTTGCGGCATTGCCCCCAAAGAGAAAAGCGCTTTTGTCAGCCACCAAATAGAAATGAGGCTGATGTGATGTAAGGCCTCTCGCTCTTTGGCTCTTTTGCTTTTTGGACACTGAATAGGATGCTTGGGCGCTTTGCGGCGATGCTACCTTGACACTGTCTTCCCGTCCACCTTAAATAGCCCCGGTGAGCTTTTTAAGCGCATTTACGAAGTGAACCGCTGATGGACGATGGTGGGCTCGCTTTTCCAACATGCCGTAGCTTGCTTTTCAAACGCCTTCTCTCGCGTCACGTCAAGGGAAAGTTCAAGAGCAGGTGCCGAGTGAGCTGGCACCTGCAACAAAGGCCAAAATGAGTGATGGGAAAATGAAGCTTCAAATCTGCTTCACCAACCCCATGGGTGTATCGGTTGACTCCTTTAGGTGGCGAATAAGCACGTTTAAGAAATGGCAAGGCGTCCAACGTTGACTAGGGTCTGCCAGCCACAGGAGTCAAAACATACAAGTGCTTCATGATGCTAATTTGAAGCTTCATTTTCCATCACTCCCATTCAAAGCAATTCCGCCCCAAAACATTGACACACATGCGGTATGATGCTTGGAATAAATGTGAATTCCTCCACTTTCCCTAGTGAACGCAGAGGCACTTGAAATTCCTGGTGGTCTCCGCACCATCGTTTCGCCTTTCACGGATGATTAGTCACGTTTTGTCCCAGTCAAAACACTCGGCCACGGAGCTCCTCGGGGCTTCAGATTGGAGCGGCAGATAAAGGCTGCCGCTGCCGCCGCCGCCGCCGCTTTCTCACACACTCGCCACGGATGGTGCCGTGTAAATACGCCGTATGATGCAACAGCCACAATGTACCCAAGTCGAGTTACAGACAACCCAAAGAAAAGACGTCCAAAATTTGAAGGCGCTCACCTGGGATTCATTTCAGGCCAAAGAAATACAAAAGCACTTTAAAGAAAAAATACATCAACAATGATTATAAATTGGATGTAAACAACAACATATGGATAAATGGCACCAACAAACGGTGTCATGTTCAACTACGATTCATGGACAAGAATCCAAAGTGGAGCGCACTATTGCTGTGAAACTCTGCTGCTCCAATGATTTCTAATTATGACTCTGGCCAGTGATTTCTAATTATCACTCTGGCTTGAGTGGCGATATTTAAACTGGATTAGCAAATAAGGTCGCTTTTTCAGAAGAATGGGGATGCTGTCCATTAGATTCAACATTGGCTACATTCAATTTAGCTCCTCCCCCATAGTCAAAGCTTTTAAAACAATCAAGATGTATCAACCCCAAAGGAAAACCTGAACGGGGGGGGTAACATGAAAATATTTGACATCAAACGGCGAGCAGGGAAAAAAACAATGACTCCCGCTCGGGCAAATCTATTCCACTTGTGAAGTTTTGTGATAGATTGGTGTGTCAGCCGCATGATTTAGGACAATGTCGAGCAGTTTGCTCAAACAAGCCAAGATGCTGGAGCAAAACTGCGGGGAGGGGGAGGTGTTTTTCAGATTCCGCTCAAACACGCCATCTTTCTCTCATTTGAGAAGATTGAGTGATTGACTGCAGGAGCACCAAGCCTTACCGTTGCCACCGCCGGCTCCATTTTGCTCCTCTGAGTCGTACGATTAAGTAAGCATCTACCGACACCGGACTCGCTCTAAAGGCCATTATTCTTCCCGTTGTCCGGAAAGCGATAGGATTCTTTTCTTGAAGGTCGCAGGCTAAGCCAGCTCTAAAAATGGAATTGGTCAAGGACAGGGGGCGGCTGTAGCTCAGTCCGACTGAAATCGCTCGCTCGCTCGCTCAGAATTCCCACAGTCTGCTCAACAGAGCTGAAAATTGGAAATGGTCCGGAGGATGCATCTTGTGGAGGATATAGAGTACAAAGGACCCCCGGGTGCTCAACATCAATCATCAGACTTTGGTCAACAGAGCACCTCCAAGAAGCGGGGGACAAGCTTGCTCACGGCCAGCAAGTGGAGATCGATTGATTGATTGACCAGACAGTCTTTTGCGATCCATCAGCAGCGTGCGAGTGAGCGAGCGAGCGAGCCATCTCTTGGCTCTCTGAAGAGCGTCAGTGCGGATGAGAGTTAGTGAAAGAGGAGCAAGCTTTGTTGGCATTGGCGCAGGGGCATTCATTGATGGCGCTTGGCAGTCTCAACCTCCACTTAAACATTTTCCCATGGGGGGTGGGGGGCGAGCAAGGACCCAAGACTACGGCCGCCTTTGCGTTGGCTCCCAATCAACGAGGACCCCTTCGACGAGGGCCTGTTAAAGATTCACACTCGAGGGGGCCAAAGGCAGCCCGAGGAAAGATTCAGACCGAGCATACGGATGATATAACGGAAGGAGATAAAAGGTGTTCTGCCTGCAGCATTCTTTTGCCATAAAAGCAAACAAAGGTGCCAAAATGGACAAGTGTGAGGAAAGCCCAAAAGAGACAAAGCTGTTTGTTACCTCATTCAGTGCCAGCCAGCCCAGTTCAAATGGATGAGTTAGTGTCACAACAGACAACTTTTTCCCTGTTTGGCAGGTAAAAGAAAATCAAGATGTTGAATCAAGGCAACTGGACCTTTTGGCTGAAGGCTAGCTACCATTCAACTGGCATCAAATTCAGGATAATGCTTGGCCGAGACTCGTCCCCATTGCACTAAGTGAAACAGCTAAAAAAAAACAAAAGCTTGAGATAACACCTGCGGCTCCTTTGCCGGAGGGAGTCGGCCAAGACACTTGAGTGGTGTCGTCCCCTCTCATGAATCTGCGCCGCCGCGCTGTGTTTACGACGCCGTCTGCCGTGGCCTCACGTAAAAAACAAAAACTTGCTCCGACATGCCCGGCCGGCTCCTTGATCTTGCAACCTTGACTAGCGAAACCTGGCATTCGAGATGTTTGCCTCTCACTTTGAGTGACGGCCTTACAACGGCTGTCATAAATCAAAGGCGCTAAAGAGCGGATGATGGACTGGCTACGGACCGGCGTGTTGCTACACTCTGCTAATTGGCAGACGCTCTTAAGTGCAAAGGAAAATCCTTCCTTCACTGTCGACAGACCGATTCAAGGAGCATACGTATATTATGCACAACAGACAGACACTCTGTGAAGCGCTGACCCACTTTGGAAGGGACCAAAAATACCAAGAATGCCTTCAAAATGAAGACGGGGTCTTACTCCGTCCGACTCTTCTGGTAGCATCTTTTGTCAAGAGGTTGAAAGCTAGCTCGCCAGAGGACCAACTAAAGCGCAAAGAACACGAGGAGGGATAAACACGGACGCCATGGCCGGGAGACGCGGCCCACCCGTGATGAATGTTGATTTTGGTGCAATAACAATCTGCACACGGCTTGATGACTCACTTTGACCTTTGAAATCTCACATCCCATGTGTGATATGAGCTGTTGAACGCGCATGGTCACAGCTCCTATTTAATTGTTGCTTAGCTAAAAAAGATGAAGTCGGGAGGAGGAACCCCATGAGCCGTTTTGGGACTTCACTTGTTGCCTTTGCGCTTGCCAGAGATCCGATCGATTGAGGAGGCTGCTCTTATCCAAAGTGCAGCTGTCCACCTGGCACTGGCTCTCCATTCTCCCCTTTTGTGCATTGTCTTGTTGACAAGGCCGGAGCTGTTTATGTCTTCAGGACAGATGTGAAGTCCCACACGCTATTCCCATCGCTCGTTCTTCTCATTCCGTTACTTCGCAGCCAGCCAGAAATGACAAGAAGTCCTCCACAAATCCAATCTCCAGCAAATGCTTCATGGACCAAAAACTTCAAGAGAGGAATTGAGATGAAGCTACATACGTGGTGTGCAGAGCTCACCATCTTGCTTTTACAGCAGCTGGTAGAAGAAGAAAAATGTCCTCCCGGGTGTTAATTGTGCATTTGCCTCCGCGCCTGCCTGTCTTGGTGTTTGCATACTAGCTACTATCTGCGCCGTTTGTGCCGGGCTTCCTGGCAAGTGGCGCCTTTTGGCAGGCAGGCGGCAGGCAGGCAGGCGGCCGACCCACCGACCGACCGACCGACCGACGCCTTCCGCGCCAACGTGTTTAGCGCCCTTGCATACGCACGAGCATGCCAAAGTACGGCAGGAGCAGCTCAGTGCAGCCGCTTGGATAGTTCATAATAGTAAGTGCTCTGAAGTCATTCAGTGCCAGCCCAGTTAAAAATACATGCAAATGAGTTAACATAGCTCCAACTCAACAGAGGTACGTTTTATTGCATTGCACATGTCAAATTAGATCCAGGTGACTGTTTATTTATGTTTGGAGTCAGCGCAATTGGCAGTGCGCAAACATCCAATGTGACAATGCGCAGTGACAGAGGGCTTTTGGGTCAACGCTGAGCTGAGCTGAGCTGAGCAGACAATTAATCGATAGATCGTTCCACAGGGAGGGGAGGGGAGGGGAGGGGGTGGCACACCAGTGGAATTCAATGATCTCTTTCAAAATAAGCCAAAATGATTCAATACACTGCCAATAGTGATGAGTCAATAGTGAGTCTTTATCCAACGGAATGTATGAATAACCAACGCACCCTTAATGAGGACAAGCGGTATAGAAAATGAGTGGATGGGTAATTAAAGAGCTCGCGCTAATTTTGTTTGCTGCGATATGAGTGCGCGCGAGCGGGCGGGCGGGCGGGGGGACGGCCTTCAAACGAGAGTCAATTCGATTTGTATCATCCTCTCAGCTGCTTACAAAGACGCATGACTAACAAAGGCCATTCGTCACAGTACTTGGACGGCGTCATTTTCATCAAGAAGTGGAGTCTACGCAACTGGACGGTGGTCCAGGCACATCCCTTCAGATTCCATTTTTCTACAGTGCCCTGTTCCCTTCCAGACCAGAGCCTCCTCTTTACTCCAACTGATTTAAGACCAAGAGTGTTGTCCGCCATAAGTCATTTAGGATGGGCTCCAAAAAAATGGATGGATGGATGGATCTGGTTAGACTCCAAGAATGTCTCGAAATGAGAATCAAAGGTGAGTCATTGGAGAGTGGGAGGACGCGGGCACATGAACGTTAGCCAATGCACTTTTTCAGAGCAAATAGCCGCCGTTGCCGGAGATGCCACATGCGGCCCGGCCAGGCCCATGACAAGTCGGCTCTGCCAGACCGCAAACGTGATCTATGGCGCTCGTTAAAATGATGTGAGCCCCCTGAATCACTGCGAGCGCACCCGGCCGGCCTCCGGTGAGATCACCCAGCAAGACGAAAACAACAACATGGACAGACTTGTGGCAACACACCCACAAGTCTGAGCGTCCCCTCTTAGAATGACGTATTTGGGGGTGAAAGGGCTTCAAAAACCAACAGCATCAAACAGACATTAATAATAAAAAAAAAAAAAAACAAGTGCAATTTCCGCCACCGGCTCTTATGGGCAAACAAAATAAAAAAAATAAAAAACGGTTGAGCGCTCGACCTGCTGGAACATCTCAAATAAGAGGCAACGATGCGAAACCCAGATGGAGTGATCTCACGCTGGATACTCGCTCGACCTGTCGCAGACGTGCCGTGCCAAGTATTTTATGTCCGAGGGGAGCGAGAGACAGATGGATGGGCCTTCCTAAATGACTTGCAGACGTTCAAAAGGAAGTCATGGCAGGCGTTAGAAGAAATGACACAAAGTGGAAAAAATCAACTCTCATCCAATTGGGACTGTGCTAAGATAGCCAAGGCAAGAACCTGCGCAAAACTTGCAATTGGAAGCCTAAACCCGACTCCAAACAATGGTGTGCCTGCACATGCTAGCTCAAAGCATGGTTTCATGTGCCTATAATCCTCCTCAAGCAGCCTGGAGAAGAAGGGGAACCAAGTGCTCCATGCCTTGTTGCCATGAAACGGAGGGAGGCATGCTGAAAGAAGATAAGGCACCCCGAGCGAGCGAGCGAGCGAGCGATTGACCGACGGGTGGCCGCTCCTCTTCGCCTTATCCAGACTTCATATCCTGAAGTCGGCAGGGGCCTGCCACAAAGCAAATTGTCCTCGGCCAGGTTTACGGCACGCCGCCACATGCCTGCCTGCCTGCCTGCGTGGCTGCCTGCATGGCTGCCTGCCTGGCTGCCTGCCTGCCGTGAAAGTTCACCGTTTGTATACCGATTGTTGCTCGAGCCAATTAGCTAGCTTGCAGCCAACGATGAATTATCTGGAGCTGCAGCAGGCGCTTTCCAAACATTTGTGGAGGGGTGGGATAAAAGACAAAAAAAAAAAAAAGATGTTTATCAATGTCGGAAATTGCTCGTCATCTCTGACCAAACTCTTATCCATCACGAGGCTCCCCGCTTGTGACCTTTTCAAGCGGGCCTTGGAAGTGGACTGCGGCGCAGCTAAGGGAGGAGCCAAAGTTGAAGAGAGGCTTAACTGCGCCGGCCGCGTTTCATTAACTAGCGGCCTCTCGTCTCTTTGTCTGGGGCGCGCCACTCGGAGCTCTAAATCCGCCCCCCGCTCGTGAGCTTCTTCCCACAGCGGGCCGAGGTTCCAGGGCGTGACTAATGCGCCGGCTCGGCGCTGCTGTTGCCTGCTGGTACGGGTGACGACCCCGCTTTTTGACTGCTGTGGTGGCACAATGAAGCCACCCTCCCCCTGCCGCTCGCAAAGAAGTCACACGGTATTCGGGTGCGCTCCGAGCCGAGCCGAGCCAAGCCGAGCCGAGCCGAGGCCCTTTTAGCACACGAACAACCTCCAGCGCAGGCATTTCAAGTAAGCCACAACATCATTCCACCGGCCTCTCCCTCTCTCCAATCGAAAAAGGCCACCACAGCTCTCACGCACGCTCTTTGCGTATGCCGGCGCATTCCAGGCAGGGCCGAGAGGAACATCTCTTTTTCCACTCGGGGCGCAAATTATCTCGGAAATCAGCCTCAATTTGGTGTGCCGGTGCTGAGAGTCGCATTAAAAAAATAAAATGCTTGCAGGATGTTGCGTCATTTGGCCCAGATGTTCACCACAG
Organism: Syngnathus floridae; assembly: GCF_059516105.1. Classification (NCBI taxonomy): domain Eukaryota; kingdom Metazoa; phylum Chordata; class Actinopteri; order Syngnathiformes; family Syngnathidae; genus Syngnathus; species Syngnathus floridae. The sequence goes on along the minus strand of NC_142432.1, from coordinate 697,790 downwards.
TTTCCAACAAGAGGTACTGTACTGTTTGATATGATGCTTTGTTTTGCCATTTTTTTGCTTTGGGCACCAAACTCACTGGTGGAGTGTCTGTCCTACATACAAACAAGGACCAGTCACAGATGGAAGAAAAAGACGGCGTGTTTCTGTTGAACCGGGTCCATCTCCCTCCTGCAAGGAGCTTCAAACGCGCTCCACATACAAACTGACTGAAGCGTCCAAACCACGCTGGCGCAGAAATCCGACGACACACGTGCCACCCGAAAGAAAAAGCAAAGGGTGGCGAGTCGTTTCGCTCCAAAAACACACACTGCTTTCATTTCCAATCGTCAGTGTCAGCAGCTGAGCATATTCACCCAACCGCTGTCTGGTGAAAATGCACCGGCAGCAATTAAAGGCTCGCTTGTCGAGGGCCAAGCTGACGAGGCTGTCGCGTGTGCAGCGTGCTGACGTCGACCGACATGGCGACTTTTCTCCCAGGAATACAACCGACGTGACCTCTCGGTCTCAGTCCAAGAGGAAATGCACCTCGCAGGAAGGACATGGAGAGAGTTCTGTATTACACTCCGCCAAATGATCCTGGGACAAAGTGATGTTTTCATTCCAGAATTGTCAGCCATGACAGCCGCTGCCACAAATACACAATAACCACGTGAATCCCATTCAAACCTATGGACAGTTCAGTCATCAATGAACCTGTCATTCGTGTTGCGAGAGCAAGGAAGGATTCAAACCCAGAACCTCCCTACTGCGAGGCAGACGTGCCAAACACTAGCCGCTGTGCTGCCTCATAACATCACAATTAAAACGATTGGATGAATTTAGCCTACAGGAGGAGCAGCCCCCTCATTGTAAGCCACTTAATTGCTTAGTGCGCGCTCAGGGTGATCATGTTCGGATTATTGGAGCCCTATTTTTGTTTTGTTTTTTCCTCCTCCTCCTCCTCCTCTATATTTTTTTAACATCCATCTTGGCTCCACATTGTATTGATGTGATTGAATATTTAACCAGATGACAAAGAAGGTTGAACACACTCAAAGATGGCATGCAAAATCTTTCTGGTAGGTTTAAAAGAACAACAATGCCAATACCAAGAATGCGACCGGCAAATGATAGCATGTTTCTCCTACCCGTCTGGGCTCCGGCGTCGTACACGCACTGGCACTGCACAAGCAGGACAAGTCCGAGAAGCAGCTCCAGTTTCCCGTCGAGCGCCATGTCCAGTCCAGTGCAGTGCTTGTCTTGTCTTGTCTTTTCTTGTGAGCCGCCCCACTCCTCCGAGGCGGCAGAACCCCGCAACTCTCCCGGAGGAAATCGAAAGGAAGCAAACTGCTGCTTTGTCCTCCACGGCGCTTTCTTCGCCCACACAATGGCGCGTCCACCACCTCTTCAAGTCAAACAAGAAGAAGACAAATATTCACATGTGACGAGCGGGACAAGTTGAAGGCATCGGAGCGCGCTCTCGCTCTCGCTCTCGCCCTCGCTCTCTGTCTCTGTCTGTCTCTCTGTCTCCCTGTCGCTCTGCCGGTGTGCTTCGGTGTGCGTGTGTGAGGTCCGATGTTGCGCTCCTGGAGGAAAAGAAAGTGCGCGTGTGACGTCACAGCCTTCTTGCAGCCAATGACATGGCGTCGCTTCGGATGCTGCGAGTACACGCTTGTAAGATATTTGATACTATTCGCGTATGTCCAAAAACGACAAATGAAAGAAAATAGTTACTAGCAAACATGATGTAAATATTGACGGCAGCAATCGATTGCTAATCTATTTTACAAGCGAATCAAATTGGCTCATCCATCAGAAAGTGAAAGCATGCTCATTCCCAATATGAACTTGGTGCAAGAGTGCCCTGAAGCCAACATTTGTCATTTTGTCCATTCTTGATGTCCCGCCAGAAGTTATAGTCACCTTTAAGCGGGAACAAGTGCTCCAGTGTTGTCACCATGACATCACCATGTGTGTTTTCCTCACAGACGGCCAGACATGGGCAGGTTGGTAGTTGGGTGTTGTTTTTCCCTTCCCCTCCCTTGCCATGGCGTTCGTTCCCTTTGGCCCATAAAGGGATGGAGGACTTTGCAATGACGACTCTACTCGCTGAGGGAATTTCAGGAGCGGTCGCAGAAAAGCTGAGAAAAATCAAGGAGCGCTTTTATGAATCACTCGGCTGCTGCCATCAAGTATGAACACTTGAGAGCTGCGCCTTAAAATATCCTCTCCACCAAAAAAGGTCATCATGCCCCAGAACAGCTAGAAAAACACATCCTATCATTTTTTTCTTCCCTTTTTAAACAAGACATTTCTTTAAATGAACATCCCCAAGCAAATTTGAAGTGAGTCAAGTTTTACCAAGCATTTGCAGTGACCTTCATGAATCTCTGGAGTTTTTCTCCCATCATAGGCTTTCTTGCATAACATCTCGGAGCTCGATTTGATCAGCGCCCTCCTCGTGGCAGAAAGGTATCTGCGCCGAGAACAGTGACGGCAAAACGTGTGATGGATTTACCTCACGGGATCATCTCATGACTCAAGGGAAAGCTTCTTGCGTCTTCCTCGCAATCCGTTTGGTCTCAGCGTTCCCATCTCGTCCAATCACGATCCATTCATCTTCTTCTATTGAGGCAATCAGAGCCCCAAGTGCACTTGAGCTCATTGGGCCGTGAGCGAGCAATTGCACAAGGTCACCCGCTCCATGTATTTCGTTCGATTCGTGCCGGTGGGGATGAAACTGGCGTGAAATGTATTCTTACGGCATGCCTTGGTCCTGCTTTCATGCAATTTGAATGCAACTTGTACGAAGAGCTACACTTTTCATATGAACTGCAAAAAACAATCAAAAGTGAGTCATATCATTTTCCCAACAACTGGCAAAATAACCGATTTCTTTCCAACCCATCCATCCCAATTGGGTTGAATTGTTCGGACAAGAGTGATAAAGCCCAAACGGGGTGACACAAAAACAGCGCTTGTGCTTGCGCTAGGTGCCATTCAGCGGCATGAATAGCGAATGTACCAGAGACGACAAAACAACAACAAAAGCAAAAACAAAGGCCGCCAGTGTGCAAGCTTGACATAAAGGTGCATAAAGTGCTATTGTCGTCGCTTCCAGTGTCACTGGGTTGCTTGATGCAAACGAGCGAGCGAGCGCTGAGCTGAGCTGAGCTGAGCTTGGAAAACGTTGTCCGTGTACACCTGTTGCAACGCAGTCACCCTGCAGTTGTGCTGTCTTAACGTTTTTCCAAGAGAATCAGGTCAGAATCAAAACAAAGTGACAAATGTCAATGAAATACACAACAAATGATACGTCTATTAAACACGAGGTTTATCATAAATTGACAGTTCATGTGCAATGCTACACTATTTAACAAGCAGAAAAACAAGGGATGAGTCCGATGAATGGTGCAGCATTGCTATGATATGCTTTCATTGGCCGGTGGATGTGCTCTGTAAATTCGGCCTAGCAACAAGTGACAAGGAAAACGGTAGCTGAGAAATTCTGGTTTTCTACTTACCAAGTGTCGTTATTCCCGGGGCCTCATTCAAAATGATTAGCACATCCGTACATCCAGTTTTGTTTTTTTCCATAGGCCTTTGGGGGCACTTATGGTCAAGCCCTGGGAATTCTGCCTAGCGACACGTGACCGAGGAGAAAAAGAATCTGCACAATTTGACTGATCTTTGCATGTGTTCCCTTTCCCTGAGGGAAAAAAATCAAGGTATGTTTGGCACACTGATCCACAGCAGGCGTCCATCCGTATGTACAGTCCATCTTCTTTTTCTCTTACGCCCGAGAGCTCCTATATTCATCGGGGTTCACGTGATGGTGATGATGATTGTACAACGGGTTGGCAAAGGACAGCCTGGCGTCCCTCCTGGACGAGCTCTGCCGAGTGAGGAAGATGAGATTCGTGCATCCATTTGAGATTTGCCAATTCGACAAAGGGAGGAGGAAAAATGACAAAAAGAAAGAAAAAGGCTCACCTCGGTCTCCCTCCTCCAAGGGTACACGCTGATGGAGAGACCCCCGCCGTCGTTGCGGCGCCTGATTGCACGGCGCTCAAACTGAAATCGTGCATGAATGGGAAAGGATTGAAATGTCAATGAAGACTTGATGAGGAAACATAACATCGCATTTCTGAAATTCAATCCAATTAAAAGTAAGCGGTTCATTTTGATCATGATTTGAGGAATCCCATTTTTTGCAGCACTTTCACTAATTCGATGATATCGGCCATAGTAAACATCAGCGGGGATGACGAACGACCGGGCGCTGCTCTCTTGTCAATTTGTACGACCGTGAACACGAACGATGCCCCAGAAGAATTGCCGAATGATGGATCGGACATCACCTCTGCCTTCCAGTCGAAGGCGGGGCCATCCATCGTCCCGTAGTCGGTCGGGCTGCGCTTCCTGCGGAAGAGGCGGCGTCATCGTTATCGGGAGGGGGGGAAAAAAAACAAACATCATTACGGACGACGACTCACATGGCTCGCCATCGCTTACTGCACAGAGCCAGGACGCAGACGGCCACGCCAGCCACCAGCAGCAGCATCCCGACGGCAATGCCGGCGTATACCGCGTCTGACAACCGCCATTTGTTAGTTCCTCATTGGACCGTGCCCATCGATGCAAATGTTGAAACCTTACCGAGCCGCGTGGCCTCCAGCCCGTGTGGCGTCGGAGTGGAGAGCGGCGGCGGCGGCGGCTTGGCCCTCACGTGACAGCGGTTGCCGGTCCAGCCCGGATTACACCTGAGGGAGGACGGGGAAACCAATTATGACCCAGACAAAATGTTACAATGCTAACATCTAGCATGCTAACTAGCGTCTTGGGCCTGTAATGTTCCTTTCGGAGCTTCTGGTGCCTAAATGCTAAGGCCAACCTTTTGAATGTTAACACAGTCCACATTCTAAAATGTAGCACATAAAACAATTCCAGTACTGGTGGAAATTCCACAGCTGGACACAAAGCTGCCAACGATTAGGCCCTGTTGCTGTCCTCGCAAAACCAAGATGTTCGTCCAAATCCACATCTGTTCAGTATCAGCGGGCTTTCCGCGCTTCAAATGTGGAACACACATCTATCGGGATGTCGTTATCATCTAACGCGTGAACGGACGGACGGGGCGTGCGTGCGCGCGTGCGTGCGCGCGTGCGTGCGGTCATGGCCGCGGGCGGGCCTTTCTTCTTGGACACGCTGCTTTCAAAGCTGTGCGTAGCTAAAATGATTTGGAAAAGACTGCTCGAAATGTATTCAAGAGGTTTTGATTTGTGTGCAGTCGGGGGGGGGGGCGACTTTGTCAGGTTGTTGAAGGGGGTGAGGCCGAAAACTTTGAAAAGACTTTTTTAGAGGTGCAGGTAGGTAAAAAAGCTGCTCTCTTCCCTACACATATCACATTTGAGATACTTGGTTGGTGTGTCAAAATATTGAAGGAGTTCAAAACAGAATTTGAGACTGACATCCCAAGCTAAAGGTAAGCACACGGAATCAGCCACCATCTTCCCGGATCGTAAGTGAAGAGTCCCAAAGCGCCAACCAGACGGATGCTTCGTGTTTAAATATTGACCAGCACGATCCATCAACGATTCCGTCGCGCCTGCGGTGAAATGTATCAAGGTGAGAAACCGCTCACCCTGGCGGAGGAAGAAAGCCGGCCTGATTTACAGGTTGCTGCTACATGTTTCACGGAGCGAGACGGATGGAATTTTTATGTCTCACCAGGCGAGATAAGGTTGCGTGTGCGCGGCTTACATGCAAACAGGTCCGTGCTTCTCCACGTGGCACAGACCTCGTCCCAGGCAGAACATGGCAGGACAATCTGCATCATAAATCAAATCCAATCAATAAATGAGAGTGACAACCGGGTAGTATTAATAATTCACGTTTACGGCATTAGCATATGCCGAGCCTGTCTCGCCGAAATGCCCCCCCCCCCCCCCCCCCCCGCCTATACTGAATGACAACGAGCTCGAGTACGCAGTTTCTGTTGCCATGGAAACGGCATCACATTAGCGCTGAAATAGACAAAGTCTGAGTGTTGTGTTTGTTAGGACTGGGCGGTATGACATGAAAATAAAATGTGTTATTTTTTCACAAGTTAGGTTTCAGATTTTGGAATGACCTGATTTGTTTGTTCTCTGACCATGTGACGCAATGCAATGGATGGATGGATGGATGGATGGATGGATGGATGGATGGATGGATGGATGGATGGATGGATGGATGGATGGATGGATGGATGGATGGATGGATGGATGGATGGAGGGAGGGAGGGAGGGAGGGAGGGAGGGAGGGAGGGAGGGAGGGAGGGAGGGAGGGATGGATGGATGGAGGGAGGGATGGATGGATGGCCTTAGCAACAATAGAAACACTGGCGCCGTAATCACAAGCGTGCAAATGTCGTTATGTTAAGGTCACATGGTGGGTGACACGCAATGAATGGCAAGTTGGAAGCAATTTTAAGCTTCCGTGTCAAACGTCAGGGCGGCAGGTAGAGAGCGGGAAATGAGGAATTCTGGAAGAAAGCTGCCAGATTCTGACAAGAAAGCACGAGATATGCTCACTAACAAGCTCACAGAGATACAGTGCCGTGCCGTGTCGTGCTGTGCGTGCGTGCGAGCGAGCGAGCGAGGCCCTCTTTTGGCACAGCTTCACTCAGAGATGTCAAAAGTATCAAATTCACTCTAATTGAAGCTACTTTAAGACACAAGTTCAAAGTGGTAAGTTTGGGCAAGGGGGTTTACCGTCACAACTGGACTCATCTGCCAAGAAAGGCAAACAGTCTGCAAAGCGGTCGCAACGCTTCTCCACGGGAATGCAAGAGGACAAGGCGTCGCACAGCAGTTCTCCTGGCCCGCACCGCAGCAAAGCTGGACACACGGGAGGGAGCGTTCGCAGAAGGCATCGAAAAGACGAGTCGTCGGCCACACTTACGACAGTCGTGCTCGTCCTCGCCGCGGCCGCAGTCGGCCACGCCGTCGCAGCGCAATACGGCCGGGAGGCAGACGTCGTCGGCGCACCGGAAGCGAGCGGCGGGGCAGCCGCCCTGCGGGGGGAGGGTGCCCGGTACGGCCGTGGGGCAACGCTCTTCGTCCGAGCCGTCCGAGCAGTCGGACTCGCCGTCGCAGCGCCAGCTTCTGGGGATGCACTGGAAGGAGAAGACGCACTGGAAGTGCTCTGAGCTGCAGGTGAGAGGCTGCGGAGTCACAGGAGCTGCGGATGACAGGCCAGGTGAGCTGGCTCCGGCAAGAATGCAACGCAACCAAACGGGTACGTAAATAGGCGGCGGCACGGAAACAAATAGATAGATGGCCTTCACCTCCAGTCACGCACTCTGCCGTGTAGGTGATGTCATCCAGGGCTACGTCAGTCCACATGTCTCCACCCACCTCCGCCTGGAAGCTGACTCGAAAAGGCGCCCGGTTGGACAGGATGACGCTGGCGTAGGTCCAGCCCTCGGCTTGGTTCCCAGCCAAGGCCCACATCAGCAGCGGCGTGCCGCTCGCTCCCACCGTCAACACCTACACACCGATCGTGTCTCTCGTTCTTAGGCGCGGCTCTTTTTCAAAACGGAGCTCGGGCGCCTTCAGCACCTTCAGCGTTCCCATCCTCTCCGAGCCGTGCATGTAGTACCAGAAGCGCAGGTGACACAGGCCCACGCTGGCTGGGAAGGCGCCAACGGTGGTCACCCGGGCAACGTCGCCGTTTTGCTGAGCGGCTGAGTGGATGTAGAGGAAGCTCCCCGCGCCACCTTTGGGAGACAAATGCAGCATGTACCATTAGCCTTTAGCGTTTACCACGCTTGAGAAGAATCCAAACAATCTGTCGGCTGCAATGAGAGCCCCTCGCCAACCGGGACTGTGGTCAGAAGTGGGTCCAGTTCCCGCTCGTTGGCTGCCGCGACTGATCCGCCAGTCAAAGTCGTCGTCGGTGTCCTGCGCCAGCTGGCACCTCTCCTCCCATCGGCCGTCGTCCGCCTCGAAATTACACGCTCCCGGCACGGCCAGTACGCCGCCTAAAGGTTTGTGTCAAACTATCAGATCAATTGACCCGCCGCTTAAAAGGAAGCCCAACGGAACGGCTCACCGCAGTCCGACTCATCCGATCGGTCGCCGCAATCGGGCTTGCCGTCGCACCAAAGGTGGGACTCCACGCAGCGGCCGCCGTCGCACACAAAATCGGTGATGGCGGGACAGCTCGGTGGCTCGGCCAGACCTGCTCGCAAGTATTTACTGTTGAGTACTTGAATATCGGATGAACTTGTTTCAAAAAGACATGGCTGACGCATTCAAAATGCACATCAAGGTGCTTTTGGGCTCCCGTATATCCTTCAACAAATGAATTTGGTGCAATAGACATAAAACACACACACACACGTGTTCATCATTACTGAAACAAAGCCTTCCCGCGTTCCGCACGGAAGGATGCGAGTGGCCGACAAAAGGATGTCGAGAGAGCTCCGAGCATCTTTCCGCTTGCTGCACCTCATTTAAGACCGACGGACGGGGAGGAACAGGCAGCAGGGAGGGAGGGAGGGAGGGAGGGAGGAAGGAAGGAAGGAAGGGGGAGTAAAGAGGAGAGAGAGGGAGGGAGGGAGGGCGGGAGGTAGAGAGGAAAATAGTAGCACACGGGAAAGGAAGGCGTAAATAAGAGCAAGTCGACATAAGAAAAAGTCAAGTTTCAATTTGGCAATTTCATCATTCCACTCACTCGGGGCGCAGTCTTTGTACTCCAGGTCGTCCAAGGCGGCGCCTCCGCTGACGTCGCGCCACCTCACGCCCTCGAATATCAGCCGGAAGTTCCTCAGCCTCCTCAGCGCCACCTCGGCCCGCTTCCAGCCGTTCCCCTGGTGGCCCGTTTTGTTCCACGCCTCCCACATGGCGTTCTCCGTCTGCTCATTAGCGGGACACATCCACAAGACTCATTAGCCAGCGCGCGCAAAACTCCTCGTTAACATCATTTGTCGCTTTTCGGACTGTGTCTCCAGTTATCGTTGCCGCTCTCACGCCGCATATGGAATATATTAAAAGAGAGGGAGGCCAAGTATGTCATTCCTCCGCAAGTCTTTTCCCATGGCAGCAGCCAGGCACCACATGGTGACTAATGCGCCGTTCAAACCAGCGATGCGACCCCGGAGCGGAGCAGAGCGGGACTTTGAGCGGGCCGCCATCAGCCAGCGCGCGTCACGCGTCGTCTAGCCGCTTGCCGGCGTCACCTCGGGAGTTATGAGCAAGATGTGTAATTATGCTGTATTAATGCAGCAATCAGCTTTTCTGTGACAAGCGGTCGCATTTCTTGCTCTAGCGCTGGATCAAGACTTTTAGATTAAAAAGGCCGGCCGATGGCGTTCCTCTCGCTCGCTCGCTCGGAATACCGTACGCCCGCCACCAAAGAGAGGAAGCGGCTTTACATTCGCAAGATGACTACTGAAATATTGTCACGACCGACCACAGGCAGCTCCTCAACCGTCGCCATATTTCCTTTCGATGTGCAATCGTAGGATGACAAATCAAATGAAAACCATGTGAACCTTGTTGTTCTGTGGTAAGGCAACATACAACATGGATGCGCAAAAATGAGCATGGCTTTTTATTTTTGCTTTGAAAGCACAATTTTAGGAGCCTACAAAGGAGAACTCCTCCTGGAAATTGTGACTACGTACATTTGAACCGCGCGCAACATAACGATGCGAGACAAAGCACGGAGGGGGAAAAAAAGCAGGAAGTGGAACAAAAAGAAGCTCAGGGCAACACACTTTGCTTTACCTTGACCAGCAGGCGGATGGTTCCCGAGGCCTTGTGAGAAATGTAGTACCAGAAGGAGAGCTTGCAGATGGAGCTGGACTCCTTCCACTGAGAACTGCTGATGTGAGCCTTGTCGCCTTTCAGTCCCACCGGTGTGGCTTCCAGATACAAGAAGTGACCTGAGGACGTTTTCACCAGCGGCGTCACGTCGCCGTTCCAAAAAACGGCAAGGAGGCGGGCGACAACAAACCGCTCTCATCGTTCAGCGTGTGGTCGTACGGCGGCCGTACGCTCTGCGCCGAGCCGCTTCCCAACGACCAGTCGAAATTGTCCGCCGGCGAGTTCTTCCAGCCGCACGGACCGTCCTCGAAGGAGCAGGACGTGCCGCAGCGCTCCTCGTCCGAGCCGTCGCCGCAGTCGTCTCGGAAGTCGCAGCTCCGCTCGGAGGAGAAGCAGCGGCCGTTGGCGCACGCAAGGAAGCCCGGAGCGCAGCCGCCTGGAAAGGACAAACTCAAATCAACGTGGCCTCCCTTTTGGAAAGTGACCTCTGCTGGGAAATGACCTCTGCCGGGCGTACCTTCAGGAGGAGGAGAAGCGGCTTGGTCCGAGGAAGCCAGCAGGCACCCTGACGAAAAGGTGACGTCGTCCAGGCAGATGTCCCCCGTGGGATTCCGCCCCACCCGTCCTTCCAACGTGACTCGGAAGTCCTCGGGGTGGCTCAGCGGGACCTCCGTCATCCGCCAGTAGTTGCCCTGGTCGCCCGTCAAGTTGAGGAGGAGGTGGAGTCCCCCGCGGCGGCTCTGCCGGAACACGGCCAGCGTCCCGATGCCGTCTCCGTACATGTGCAAGAAGAAGCGCATCTGAAGGGGGGGGGGGGAGCGGGGGTAATGTCACAATGATGCTCATTTTGTGTTTTATTTGAATGCTTTATTTGTCTGTTGGCTCAACCCTGCCGCTAATTTAGCCGCTAGCGTGATTGATGGAGCGAGTGTCAGGTCGAAGGCGCGAGACGACAGACGAGCGGGGCGGTCGATTACTCCCGCCGACGGGCTGACAGCTGCGATTTTTATGAAACACTCGATCTCATTTCTAAAATTGTAATTAATTTCTAAAATGAAAAGATGGCGTAATTTGCTGACGAGCCATAATTCTCAATCTTTTCTTCTGCAAATGATTGCTTGTTACAACATGGAAAAGAATTTGTGCCAGACCTTGCACTGGGAGCTCCTGCGGCTCAGCAAGGGCCCCGAAATGCGGGCGCTATTTCCGGCCGCCTGAGGGAAGGAGCTCTCCAAGTAGAGGTAGTGCCCGGAGGGGTCCCTCAGGGTGTGGTCGGTGGACGGGCCCATACCGAGGGTGGGGGTGCCGGCGGCTTTGATCTGCCAATCGAAATCGTCGTCGTCCGAGCTCTGGCGCCAGGAGCACAGGTCGAACTCAAAATCGCAACGGCCGTTAAAGGCTTCTGAGAAAGAGAGAGAGAGAGAGAGTGGAGATCGACGCGTTCCCGCCACAATTTCAGGCCAGCTGCACACTAACTGCAGATGTAAGGTTCCTCGTCCGAGTCGTCCCCGCAGTGGTCGATGAAGTCGCACAGGTTGTCGCGGGGGACGCAGCGGCCGTTGGCGCAGGCGTAGCGCTCGGGGGCGCAGGGCGCTCCCGAGGGCGGCGGAGGAGGGGCGCAGTCCACAAAGCCCACGTCGTCGATCACCACGTCGCCCATGTAGCTGATGCCGCGCTTGGCTCGGAACACCACCTGACGGGCAACAAAAGTTTACATATAAAATGTGATATATGTATATTAGATTTATATGACTGATGACACCCAGTGAGCACTCAAATTTTAAAACGCTCACTATTTATGAGGCTCATACCAAAAGGCCACTCGTACTCTCTCCGAGTCCACAGGAGAAAAACCAAAAAACAAAAACGGGCGTCTCATCAACTTGGACACGAGGTTAATGAGCGTCGGCGACGTCGCTCCAAGAGACGCACGCTGAGTCTGTTGACCTCGCCAATGGAGGACTCATTAGTGCCACCATCACACTTGACTTGATCGATCGAGTATTGATCGAGTCCGTCGGCTAATGAGCCGTGTCAGCGCGTGGCAAAGAAATAATTGGACCGGGAAACAGCATTGAAGGTTGACGCGTCATTCGGACAAACATATCCTATTCAGACAAACCTAATCAGGCCTTGTCGTTAGCATTGGTCAACCAAATCAATTTTGAGGAAAGAAATCCGCAAAGCCACTCAGCAAGATGAACTATTAAGAGTCGAGCCACATCAAAAGTCTTGAGAAGACATGCGGCGCAAACAGACACAGGACTTTTGCAGCCATTTTAGGCTCATTTTGGTTGTTGCCGGACTTCCAAGACAAACTCGTGCAAAGTATTTTGCCTGATTGTTCCCACACACAGTTGATGTGACCATTTGGCCACACTCCAATTAAAAATGCTCATCGTTGTGTGTGGCAGCAAAAATGAATGACTCATAAAAACTTAGAATTTAGAAAATTCAGCTCTGTAAGCTGTGCCTGATAGGTAGCAAGACAGATGAGCGGTGCAGCATTTGGTTAAAAAAAAAAAGGAGTTTCCGGAGTGTTTTAACGACTTGCCATAAAACAAGAAAGTCCTTACTGGCAGAAATGTATAGATGCTCCAAATTAGCATGGACTCATGAATAGCAGCGTGTTAGAGTAAAAGCATTTCCACACCTGAAAGTCATTTGACAGCCCCAAGAACACTTCACCTCGTCTCCACTTGTTGCCTTGGTTACCGCTCTGAGACCAAACCTCATGCGTGATGTTACCACGCTTCAGCAAAAGCTGCAAAAGAGTTCAAGGGGACAGCTGTCGACGCTGACAACGGTGCAAGAAGCCATTCCCGCAGCGCTCGGCCGTCTCACTTGCAGGGAGCCCACGGTGAAGCCGCCCATGTGGTACCAGAAGACCAGCCTGCAATGCGGCCCGGTGGATGCGATGACCGGCGTCTGGAGGTCGCTGGCTTGGCCGTAGCCGCCGTTGGAGCTGTCGGCGCACATGTACCAACCCTCGGGGCCGCCCCTGGGAACGGACGTCAGCCGAGCGGTCAATCGATCGCAAAGAGAAAGTCGAGCTTCGTCTGCTCTTCCTCACAGAGTGTGGTCGGCGACGGGACGATGGTACTGCTCTCCGGCGTGAATGCTCTCCCCCTGGTCAGGTGACCAGCGGAATGCGTGCAAGGAGACCGGGGACGGGGCAACCGTCTCCCAACCGCAGCTTTTGCCACCTTCAAAATCGCAGCCCTCGGCCACTGCAGGAAAAAAGAAAGAGGTTGAGACGCTCAATTCATCCCGTTTCCAACAATTTGTTTTCCTACAGCATCATTTTTACCGCAGTCGTTTTCATCGGAACCGTCCGAGCAGTCCCGCCTGAAGTCGCACACTTTGCCACGGGCCACACACTCGCCGAGCCGAGCGCACGCAAACTCCCCTTGGGGGCAACGGTGGGGCTGAACCGAGGGGGCCGGCGTGGTCACCGCGGGGAGGGTGGCGTTGGCCTCGGGGAGCTCGCCTTCCTCGGCAAACGACGCGCAGCGTTATCGCTCCGACGGAACGCGTCGGCTGTCGCTGAGCTGACGCCTACCTCGGTGCGGGACGCAGCCCAGGAAGGAGAGGTCATCGATGGCAATGTCCCCGTTGAAATCATCTCCAACTGTACCTTCAATTACGATCTGGCCACAGGGAAATAAAAGCACTTTTCTTTGAGCGGGAAATCTGTCTCACAGGCCGAGTCATACCTGGAAGGGTCGAGCGCTGGTGAGGTAAAGAGTCTTCCTGTGCCAAACGTTGCCCTGGTCCCCGTAGCCTACCCACAGCAACTGGCCGCGGCCCGTCGAGGTGGTCCTCAGATAGATGGCGAGGCAGAACACGTGCGAGCCAAACATGTGGTAGTGGAAGCGGAAGACGCACGGGCTGCGGGAGTCGAAGGGGTCCTCGCCGCGCCCGTGGGTGGGCTGAAAGGCCGGGCTCAGCAGCACCGCCGTGTCCTTGAAATCTTGGGGGACGGAAGACTCTATGTAGAGGTAGTGGCCGTAGCTGGTACCCAGCGTGTGGTCCTTCCAGGGCCCGGTGTTGAAAGACGGGGTGGGGCCGCGGGTGCGGGTCCAGTCGAAAACATCGCCGCCGCCGCCGTTTGGCTCTTGTTTCCAGCTGCACAGGCCCTCCTCGAAGTTGCACTGCAGCTCGGGGGCTGCGGAACGGCAATCCTTCATGACCTACTCAAATGGACGGGGTTGGCAAAAAGCATTCACTCACAGCAGCCCTCTTCATCCGAACCATCGCCGCAGTCGTCCACCAAGTCGCAGCGCAACAGCTGATCAACGCACGCTCTGGTGCGCGTGCAGTGGAAATGCGTGCGCGGCGGGCACTGGGCGGCGGCGGCCGGCATGGAGCAGTTGTGGAAGGACACGTCGTCCAGCGCCGAGATGCCGTCAAACACGCCCATGCTGATTTTAGCCAGGGCGATTTGGAAGGGCCGCGTGATGCGACCCAGCTGGACGCTGACCCGGTTCCAGCGGCTGCCCTGCTCGTACAAAGTCCTCCATATGATGGTGTTGTTTTGGACCCCTCGGATGCGGAGGTACATGTCGGCGGCCCCCACCGATATGCCCGAATTGTAATGCCTAGAGCGAGTTGGCAAAAGGGCATGACGTGTGGCAATTGAGCGAAATAGGACGCTGAGGACCCTCACCAGAAGCTCATGGTGCACCCGGAGGCCGACTGCTGGAACCACGGTCCTCTGAGAACCGCCCTCGGGTAAAGACTGCTGCTGTTCTTCAGTATGAACATAAAGTGACCTGCGATGGAGCGACAATTCAGCTTCCCACGGTGTACGCACTATATGGTGTTCTAGTCCTTGACCTGACACCGCTACTTCAATTCCAGGTTGAACCGTAAAGTACGTATCCTATTTCATGATATGCAGGCGGAGGAATTGTGTCATATCTGCAGACTTGCCACACTCAAGCTCTTGGGACCAAAAGCAAAAAACAGAGCACACGGTGGGTGGCGCAAACAACAGACGCTGGATGGAGCATTGGGGATTCAGGGATCTGCTCGTACCCTCCGTGCTGTTACTGGAGTGGTCCGGAGGAGGCGGGCGACCGTAATACTCCGGCGGGACATCGGCGGACGAGCCTCTGACCCAGTCAAAACCGTCACCGAGGGTGAGCTCGTACCAGCCGCAGGAGCCGCCTTCAAAGTCGCATTCCGAAGCTGGAGGAAGACGTAGGTAGATGTCGGACACGATCGCCCTTTTTTCAGTCGTTTGGCTCCGTTCCGAACGAAATGCAATTGTTTTCAAATCAATCCATTTTCGACCGTTGTACAAAGCGCTTACGGCAGTCGCTTTCGTCGTCACCGTGCGGGCACTGCCGGGTGAAGTCGCACACTTTGTCCGCCTCGATGCACGGGCCACCGCCCTCGCAAGCGTACCAGGGCAGCGGGCAAGCGGCGGTAAGTGGGGGCACACTCGGAAGCAAGACTTCAAAAACAAAACAAAAAAACACGTTTGAACGCTTTCTTTCGATGGGAATTCGAGAAATGTTTGTAGACATGTCAGTACCTGGCTCACAGTGGGGACTAAAGGAAACGTCATCGATGGCCAGCACCTCTGCTGCGTCACTGTCCTCTGTTAGACTCCCTCCAATGACCACCTGGTGGACAGACAAACACGAAAAATATTGATTTTTTTGACGTCACGTAATTGACATGTAGGTGTTTGTATTTGAGAGGCCTTTTTTGCGCCATCCCCTGAGGTTTCCTCTGGGTGCACGCAGTGACAAAGTCCGGGAGGCGTCTTTATCTGTGACTTTGGATCTTTATGACGTGTGGGGGAGGAGGAAGGGGAAGAAGCTTGGATTGAGAAGTTGGGCTTTTAAACTTTGATTCAAAATGCAACAATACGTATAAATCAAGTTGTATTGTATTTGATGACAAAAATGATCAACTGAGCAAAACAAGTGCATTTTGAACCATGAGAATCATTCAAATAAGAAGAAGAAGAATATCCAAACCATACACACCCGAAAAGTGCTGTTGCTGGAAAAGCGGACAACAGCTCGCTGCCACGCTTGGGCTGGAGTGGAGCGCTTCCATAGCACAGTGCCGTGACCCTGGGGGCCGCTCTCCATCAGAACCTGAAGCGCTCCGTGTTGGGCCGAGACGTAATGGTAGAAGCTCATCTAATGAGAACACGCACAAATGGTTTGGGTCACGGGTCTGAAAAGGAGACGCGTGGATTACCTGGCAGGTGTCGGCAGGCCCAAACAGAGGACTTATTAGCTGTGCGGTGCTAGCGTCTCCTCTTTCAGGCACAAGGGACAGGAAATAGGCTGAAGAACGGAAGTGTATTGATTGAGCTTTTATTTAGCGCAGAGAGTAACCCAAGGTCTCAAACCTGATTGGTTGCCGGTGTGGTCGCGTTGGATGAACGCAACCGCCGTGGTTCTCTTCCATTGAGAAAACGCTTGCGATGAGGGCTGGATCAGGTCACAGAAGCCTTCGTTGAAGTCACATCTCTTAGAGTTGAAACCTGTGAGACGGAAAAGATCTTTTCATTTCTTTTAGAACTTTCCTTGCTGTTGCCATTTTAGTGAGGCCTGTGGCATCCATTTTGTTAAGTCACCATCTATTGTTATATCAACATATCAGTAGAGTGCGTGCGTGCGTGCGTGGGCTCGAGTGACTTACAGCGTCGCTCGTCGCCACCGTCGTCCGTGAAGTCGCACACACAATCCTCAGGTATATATGAGCCATTAGCGCAGGTAGAGTGCAAAATCAAACAAGGCTCAGTAAAGAACGCCAAAGTCAAGGCCACCAGCAACAATGGCCAAAATTTCCACATCACGGACGCCTGCTGACGTCTACGACATGACTTTGTCCAGTATGGCGAGGCTCAGTTTGACTGTGCGCTCCAGCAAGTCGTAAAGCGTCATAAATGGCTTTTATGGCGCTTACTCAATATGCTTGCTTGCTTGCTTGATTCCAGTCTCCATATTGAACCAATGGGAATGGCGCTCAGCCATAAAAATGCCATCCATTTTTTGAAGCAAACCCTCGCAGGCACAGGGAGAACATGCAAAGTCCACACAGTTTTGAAGGCTGCGTCAGAATCAAACCCACAACCTCGGAAACACTCGTTGGAACGCCACAAGTTAGAGTTCACTCGAGCTGCTGAAAAGAGCAAAAGGCATTTTGTTTGCTATGAAAGAAAGTCACAAAGAGGGGATAAAATAATCACAATATTCTAAGACTTTGACTCATGCAACATACTACCCAAGAGCTAATTGTGTATGTGGATTAACGTTTGTATTGTATATGTATTGCAGTATGCCGTAGGCCTGCCATAAACGCAAAAAGATTGAGATTTTGCTGCTACCTAGCGGTCATTCACTGTCATTCACTGTCCCCCCATGAATGCGTCATTGCGTCAGTTTCTTGCGTTCTACGTCATAAGAATGCGACAATGGCCAAGTTTTTTTTTTTTCCTAGTTCAACCTTTTATTGAAACCCAAACACATTAGGTATAATAACACCATCAACTACAGTGTAAAAGTGTTCAAGGCTTGGAGCAGACACGCTTCCCGTCCATCTCTCCCTGTCCTACCTCCATCGGCTAGCTGGCTCCTCGTCTCGATCGTACCTCCCATCCCAGGCTCGCCGTCCGTGGCAAAGCCGCAAGTCTTCTCGCCCTTCCCGTGCGTCAAGCTGCCCAAGTCGTCGTCGTCGGCTCGGGACCTGCGCCTGTACGCCCACCGTCTGCTTCCCCCAGCTGAGCCGCAACTGTAACGGTCGGGAAGCCAGCCAGACATTTGACACAATTAGGTACACCGCCCTTTTCAGGTGTACCTAATCACAGGCCACTTCATTAGGGAAAAATCATGAAAAGTGCCACACCCGCCCTCACTCCCACCTCCTGATTGGCTGCTTTCTTTGTGCTGTCACTTATGGACACTGCATTAGGTACACCGCCCTTTTTCAGGTGTACCTAATAACAGGCCACTTCATCATGGCCAAAACTGAACTGAAAGTGAAACGTGCCACATTGGCTGTTGTGTTTGTGACGTCCCTCCTGGACACTTCAGTAGGTACACCATAACTGGCCACACCTAATAACAGGCCATTGCATTTGTAAATGTGGGCAAAATTGTGAAAATAGGAACATTTTAAACTCAAACTCAAGTCAAAACAAGGACCCTCGGCAAGAACGCGTTTGGTTCTATTTGAATTGAGCTTTCTCGTTTACCGTAGGCACGCCAGTTCGCTCACTCGATCGCAAAGATGAAGACCAAACACTAGCTTCCTGGTCATTGTTGATATGCTGCTGATCACTTTAAAACCAATAATAATAATCATAACAAGTGTTGTCGTCAACGTCGAATGTCTTCTCTATGATGGCGCTTTCCTTGTTGAGCCTGTGCGCGAAGGAGGTGGTGAGCGATCATAGCTCGTCGCCACACTGGCTGCGCTGGGTGCCCCGCGAACTGTACGGGCCGCTACTGGAGGCCTCGTTCGCCGGATGCAGACCGCTCGCCGTCGGGGAACTGGTGCAGAAGTGGCCCGAGCGACGGCTGCGAGTCGGCGGGCGCAGGAACCGAGGGCAGCGGCCGCCGAGTCGCCTCTGTGTGCAGGCTCTGTTGCTGGCTGTCGTTAGGGGACTCTCCGATCAGAGGTTGGTGATGGATGCTGACTGCTACTCCCGTACAATCTGAAGATCATAAAGAACATTTTGTTTTATATTGGGGTGGGGACGGCCAGAGGAGAAGCGGCCACAAACTGCCCCAAACATATTTAGTCTGATTTGGATGTAATAGTTACAAATACATTTTGTTACTCAATGTTTTCAATTGACAGTAATGGTTTTAATTCAATAAAAGTGCGTCTATTACATTTTTGAATGACAATTAAAATAAACATGGGATGGGTGTGATTGAAGGTGGGACAGCAAGATTGCTTTTTTTTTAATACACTTAATTTTTATGCATAGTTGATGTTTTTAGCAAGCTCATTAACCCTAAACCTGCAATTAGATCTGCCCTGCAAGTACTGGACCTTTGCGGACTGCAAGGGGACGAGGGTCCGACAGTGGATTCTATGGGGGGATGGTCCCTGACCGTAGCGCTGTGCACCATGGTGGTCCAGGCCCGAGCCGGAGAAAGGAAGAGGCTCTGCGCTCTGGAACGAGACAGTGACGTGAAACGAGAGAGGGGCCAGCGCAAGAGAGTCAAGGAGGCAACTGGTGACACGAGCAATTGCACGAAAGGGTCTGTTGGAGTTTCAGGGGAAGCGGATTTGGTGAAGGAAGTGAGGCAGACAGAGAAGAGGCGCGAGAGCTCATCGATGGAAGGAGGCGGCAAGGAAAGCGGCACGCCGTTGCAAGTCAGGGCGGACCTTTTCGTCAACGCCCGCTCTTGGGAGCGCGTGTGCGCGGCCCTGAGCGCGGCGGGACCCCTGGAGCTCCAGTGTCGGTACCTGCACGTGGAGGAGGTGTCCGTGTCCAGCATCGGGACCCTGCTGGACTTGCTGCCGCCTCGGGGCCTGCTGGGGGTAGACGTGCGCTACAGCAACCTGGGCGTGGCGGGTCTGGCTCAGCTGCTGCCTCGGCTGGCCGCCTTCCCCAACTTGAGCTCCCTTTGCTTGCACTACTGCAACTTGGACCTTCGGCGGGACCAGCCGGGGCAGGAGGAGGCTCTCCGAGACCTCTCCCAGGGTCTGGCGCAGCTACGGGGACTGCGACGTCTCAGCCTCACCGCGCTGCGTTTGCCGGGACAACTTCAAGTGCTGCTCAGGTACATACACGCCTAAAAGCATTCCTTCCGTTGGTTATTGAGACGTGGCATCTCGTCGTTGTTCAATGTCTTCTTCAGTTCCCTGTCTCAGCCCCTGGAGGTGCTGGAGCTGCCTTACCTGAGCCTGAGCGCGGGCGATCTGTCCTACCTGTCGTGCAGCCGGCACGCCTCCACCCTGCAGCAGCTGGACCTGAGCGAAAACCGTCTGGACGCCCGCTCGCTGCCCTCCGTGCGCCGGCTCCTGTCGCAAGCGTCGAGCAGCCTCCGCCACCTGTCGCTGAGCGGCTGCGGCCTCAGCGACGAGCTGCTGGGCTCGCTGCTGCCTTCCCTGGGCTGCTGCTCGTCCCTGCGGAGCCTGGCCCTCGCCCTCAACCCGCTGTCCACCGCCGGCCTGGTCAAGGCGGTGAGGACGGCGGCGAGGGTGGCCTCCATGCGCCAGCTGCTCTACCCCAACCCCTTGGAGGACTACCAACCGGGACTCCCCGAGCTGCCTTCCAGCGCTCAGCTCCTGGATTGGCCTCTGGACGAGTCAACGGACACGGACGCCACCGGCAACCTCCTCCAAAAAGTGCTGAAGGACTGCGGACGCTCGGACATTGTGCTCACTTGCGACCTGCTCAATTATGATAAAGACTCAGCAGAATGATGGACATGAATGCCCTGTACTCTTTTCATATCTTTTTATACTCAACAGAATGTAACTTTTGTCATAATGGTGAGCAGCGACACAAGTCGTCATACTTCATTTCTTAAATGACAAACGTTGGTTGCCAACTCATTTGATGTCCCGTGTACTAAATCGCTACTCTGTCGATAGGCAGCTTTTACCCTGCTGCGATGAAAAAAAATGTAGCAATCATTAAAAAAAAAAAATTGATTTTTTTTTTTTTTTTTACAATATGTACACGTATTTCTCAAAGAAATAAACAGTGAATCATCTTTCATGCTTTAAAAGGAAAACACAAAAGTTGAAATTTACATATGCAACTATACACGAGTGACAAAATGTGTTTCAAAGAGATTGTACAATCTTTGCTTCTAACGCTTGTTCTTCTTCACAACTTTGGACAGTGAACTCCCTTGTGAAATAGTGCATTTCGATTTTACCCGAATGGTGTGCCGTCGCTATTCCAGAGTACACGTTCTGTTGGCCCGGATCTCCAAATGCAGCCATGGCCGTCAGCCTGAGAAAGTCAAATTGATTTTCACAATTGGCGGCCGGGCTCGGTTCCTCCCCAAAGCGTGTCAGAAATCACCTGTCCGCATCCAGACGCTCCGTGACAACAGGCGCTTTGTCGCTCTTCAGCAGGTCCCAGATATGAAGGCGAGATGCGGCGTCCAACACCCAGAAGACCGCAGGCCTAGTTTGGCTCCACTGCAGCGAGACCACCGCCTCGCCGGCCGTGCCGTCCGTCCACTCGACCACCGGTTTGTCGCGGCTGACCTCGTGTAACCGTACGCTGCCGTCCCCGCAGCCCACCTGGCAGGTCGACGTGTTAACGTTAAAAGCCTCGCTTGAATGACAGAGCAGTCATTATTATTACGATTCCGTTTGATTACCAAAAACAAGTTTGGCCTGAAAGGAGAAAAGTGGACGGCGCTGACATCAACGAGCCGGGTGGCCGACTCCTGCGAGGTGTAGCGCTTGGGCGGGGCCTTCAAACCCTGAGTGGTGCCGTGACTGACCAGACCCTTGAGTGGAAGAAACGTGTCGTTTTAAAACCTCTTCCAACTTTTATTTCTGAAATTTGGCCCGTGCTCACCAAGTTGGTGCCAATGAAGAAATGACTGGGGTCAGTGGGAAGAAATTTCAGATGAAGGCACTGCGGCGGCGGCCCTGGTTTGTCCACGTGCGACGCTGACGCCCTGCGAGGTAGACAAAGGTCAGGGGTTTTAAGATGCCCATCCAAAAACCACTGGTGCGCAGATATGTTACCATCAAACGCTGAGGCGATCAAATCAACAGCACAACCAACAAGATCATGTGACCTGCCCCCTCCCGCTCCCCTTAAATCCATCGCGGCAGCCGGCCTATTTTGAGCGGGCTCGCCCGGCGTTGTCAAACGATCATCACGCGCTGTTGGTCATAGCTCACCCCTCGGCCGTCACGCAGGCGGAGCTGTGCAGCAGCTTCACTTTTCCACCCGGCCTCAGACCTGCAAAAGCACATGTGCGCGCACGTGTGAGAAATACGAGCGCACGCAACGCAGTACGTTTGGCACACAAGACAGCTGTGAGGTCCCCAGCCCAGCCTAGCCCAGCCCAGCCTAGCCCAGCCCAGCCCAGCCTAGCCCAGCCCAGCCCAGCCCAGCCGTGGACATTCTCTCCCCTCTCAGACTGACATTTACAGAGGGTGATTTGGATTTTTTGAATCCCAGCAGAGCTACTAGAGAACTAAATCTGTCAACATCACAAACATATTGATGGATGGAATCTAAGTGCTTATTTTTCATATGCAACTTCAGAGCATTTGCCGTTCAAAGGTGTATGTTTATAAGGAAAACAAAACATGAACTTGCCGAGATCTGTCTGGGAGCCTGCCTCGTTGCCTTTGGGAAGTTGCACTACCACCTACAGGCCGCAGACAGAACAACCTTTAATACTTTGCCTTTTAAACAAACAAAAAGACCTACCCAAAGATTCAAGAGCCCGCTCTCATCCAGAGAGGCCAACCGGAAGGACAAGCCCAACAATTCTGGATATTAGAGGAGATGTTTCTCATTAGGACACTTTGAACACATTCCTCCTCATCCCCGGCATACGAGAGAGACGCTCCACCTTCTTCGGATGCTAAAAAGACTACTCCGGCGTTGGTGGCAACGACCTCCACCGACGTCACCGGCAGGGAATGGGCCGAGGGCACTGCATCTGCAAGCGAAAAAGCTTGAAGCGGCCGCAACCTCCTGAGAACAGGAAACTCGTGTAGGTGACGACATACCGGTCGAGAAGGTAGGCCGTCTGAAGGTCCACTCCTCGCCGCCCACCTTCAGCCGTTGGTGGTCGCCGTCGGGCTCTCGTAGGTCCCACAGCGCCACGGAGCCGACGGACGTGCCGGAGAACACCAGCGTGGCCTTTCCCGGGCTGAAACAGCAGCACTGCACCTGAGAGAAGATGGGCAGGAGTGGCCACTTGAAACATACATACGTGAGCGCACCTGGCGAGAAATGGAGCCACGAGACGAGACGAGACGAGCCAGGCACCTCTGAATCACAGAGCAGGATCTTCTGCGGTCTGGATGGCTCCCACATGTTCCACACGCAGATGACGGTGCAGTCGCGATGCTGCTCGGCATCGTCGGGTGAAGCTGGCGGCTTGTGAACAGACAGGAGCGTGTGTCTCTGCGCCTGAGAGAAAAGCACCTGGCTGACGGCGCGACCTGGATTACAACCAAAATGAATTTACTTCAACACATATGCTCAATTCAAGCCCACGTGATGGCACCTGCGCACCGCGGAGAAAAGGCAAGTCCACGTTGAGCCGCAGACTTCCGTCGCTGAAAGACAGGGTGTCCGATTGTGTCGTCCGGCCCTTGAAGGAACTCCTCTCGGTGTGATCCTCCTCCAGCAGCACCGCCATTACCTGTCGTCGACCGGGTGCAAAAATGACAAGGCGCTAACAAGCTAGCTGTCCAAAGAGAGAAAATTCACCTGGGAGGCGGCGCGCAAGAAGACGGCCAAACGTCTTGAATCCAAGTTCATTCCGTTCACGTTTCCACTTTCATGTGACCGCTTTGGATCTTCGGGACAAAAAGGCAAGAAATTGTTGAAATAAATCGTTGTGTTATATCGGCACACCAGCTCTCTCTAGTGGTAGGATAAAAGAAATGCTAAATTAAATAAATGAGAGTAGCTTTTTTTCTTTGATTCAATATATAGTCAATTTGTTGCAATTGACACACATGATTACATTTTGTGTTGATGGAGAGACAGTTATTTAGCATTTGTTTGTGTCCTACCGCCACAGGCGCCGCTGTGCTCTGCGGGATGCTGCGTCCACTTGTCACTCAAGTCCACCTCCTCGGTCTGGACGTCCCGCTCGGCATTTTCCTCATGACACTGGACGTAAGCCTGGAGGGGGATTGGCCGGAAGCAGCGTCATCATCATCATCGTCGTCATCATCATCGTCATCATCATCATCATCGTCATCATCATCAGCAGCAGCAGCAGCAGCACAGAATGTGACGACGTGTCACGCAAACTGACCTGCTTTGTGTTTGCAGCTCCAAAGTTCCTGATGTACATGTCATATTCGCTGACGGGAGGCAGATCCAGAAGGGAGAAGGTGGTGGAGAAATCCAGATCCATTAAACGAAGCAGCTCGGCGCTGCGTTTCCTGCAAAATTGAGGGAATTAAATTGGCCCTTTAAGTAAAAATGAAAACTCCCGTTCGGATAGCTTCTGAGCCTACTTTTGTCTCATGGCCACTTTCTTGCCGACTTCCCGCTGCTTCGCCGCCACAAAGTCGATAAACTTTCCTCGCTGGGAGCCTCTGCTGCTCCTCTCATCTGAGCTATTCACTGACAGTGACAGATCCATTTTTAGTCCACATGCACCGATTTGATTGGAAATGGTACATCAGAACAACCTCTGGACAATTCAGACTTTTCCTCTCCTCTGTCTTTGCTAAGAGTAGAAATAGAGACTCGGACACGTTCGTTCTCTTCGCCCATGGCTTTTTGGATGGCTTCAACCTCCTCGCCCAGCTCCAGTTTCTCGGCCTCTTCCTCTGCGTCCTCGTCCAGTTCGTCGAAATCCTCTTCGTAATCCTGCCGGAGTGACACGTGAATGACTGGTGAAAAAAAGGATGCATTGCACAAACGGGCGTAAAAAAAAAAAAAGAAAATCCTTACCGCTTTCTTGTTAAGCAAACCAATTCGAGCATGCAAATGTTAACAAATGACAGGTACAAAAAAATGAATGGAATATAAGACACAGCACTAAGAAATGTGAGTGGGCGGAGTGATATTACCTCAAAGTCATCTTCGTAGTCTGGTGAAGGCTCATGCTTGGCTACCTGCACAAAAATATCAAACAACGGAAGCAATGTAAACTCTACACTGGAAAAAAAAAAATGACTTGGAATGTTACTAGCGCGTTGCCAGCATCTTTGGCTGCCACGTTCCCTGAACGCATCATGTTCTCCTGGATCAAGTAGACAAACGACGTCATGTATTTAGGTTTGAAAGGATGAGGCAGCTACTGACCTCAGCTTTTGTCGTCTCGGTCTCACGGCCGTGACTCAGTCTGGAGTCCTTGGAGCTGCTGTGATGTCTCTCAGCGTCACCTATTTGCCGCCTCTCTTTCCGTCTTTCCCTCTCTTCAACTGCCCCCTCTTCTCGCCTCAGCTTTTCATCCTGAAGGACGGCGAGGAATAGTCAAACTAGCGCCGGGTCAAATGTCCGTACGTCACATTGGAAATGCTTACGTGATATGCTTTCTCTTTGCGTCTCCTTTCTCGCTCTTCTTTTTGTTTTCGGTATTGTTCTGCGGGGATGCGACATGTCGAGACTCTGGAAAAGTGACTGAGATCATCGGCAAGATTTACCTCTTTCTTCCCTCGACGGCTTCCTGTCCTGGCGCCTCTCTCGTCCGTCTTGGTCGTCCCGTCTCTCTTGGTGTCTCCTCCTGTCCCGTTCCTCCCGCCGTCTTTCTTTATCCCGCTCCTCCTTTCGCCTCTCCTTATCCTCCCTTCTCTTGAGTGCGTCTTCCTGCTCCTCCTCATGTCCCTTCCTCGGCCTCCATTTATCCCGCTTGTCTCTGTCCTCTCTGGAGCCGCGTGCACGTCTGCTCGTGTCCTCCAACCTGTCTCGCTCCGGCCTCCTGTCCCGGTCACCCCTTCTTTCCTCTGCGTACAAGTCCCGTCTGGCTCCGTGATGGTCTCTGTCGGGGATGGGAAGCAACATAGTCACATCAGTGTACATAAGCTGATTTTTTAGGGATCTGTTTTTGGTGTTTCAGATGACTTGACTGACCAGAATCTTGACTTATTTCAATTAAATATAAAGTTGGAGTCTTGTATTCTGTAATGACCTGTGGTCTCGGTCCCCTCGGGAGTCCCTAGAACGTCTCTCCGCGGATTCTCCACCGCGGTGCTGCTTTCTGTCGTGCTCTTGCTCCTTCTCCTGCTCCTTAGTCCTGGAAAGTAGTCTTTTCAGCTCGGCAGCAGACCAGGTGTCTTCCATGCTTCTTTTCTGAGGAAAATATAACATTCGAGGACATTGTGGCTGTGTAAAGCGCTTAAAACGAGCAACATGCTCGTGAGAAAGCGAACGACGACGACGACGCCAATTTCCCGCTGACATGCTGACGCTATGGATTAACTAACCGACCCGACGAGCGTCATGTATCACAAAATGAAAGCGTAAAATATCAATTATGTACCTTTTCGTTATGCATGCTGCCGCCGGGGATCGGAAAAGACAGCTTACATGTTTGCTAGGACGCCACAGTGACGAAAATCGTACTCTTTTCAGCTCCGGGTCCTGCGCATGCGCAGCTCTCCGAAACTAAGGAAAAGGCGTCCCTTTCGACTTGACGACAGACTTCTTTATCGATAGCAGAGTGCACAATTAAATCCAATTGTAAAACAAATGCGTCGTTTTTAGACAAAAACATTTTTTTACAGCAGAGTGCACAGTTAAATCCAATTGTAAAACAAATGCATAGTTTTTATACAAAAAAAAAACTTTTTACAGTTGTGGTACTAACTGTAAAAAAAAAAAATGCTGCGTTATTCCCGCCCCCCCAAAAAAATGATGTTGGCTTTTAAGGACTTCTGAAACACAAAGCAGAATGAAAATGAAACTTTTATTAGGAATTATTTTCAATGAGGACTACAAAAACAGAAAATGACAGCATGAATTAATGGCGGACTATTGTCATCACACTCTTATCAAATTGAGTGTTGTTTTGTGGGCTACACGCACGCACACATACACACATACATACACACACACACACGCAGATTTTTTATACAATATAAAACAGAAAGGAGACTCCCGGCTCGCCCATGCACGCTTCATTGTCTTTATATTACAACAGCCCCATCAACTCGGTGACACAGTGGCGGCTCTGCTTCTTAAAGGTTGTCAGTGTTTGCTCTTCTTGGACTTTTTGTGAGATCGGCTGTGCGGGGACCGAGACTTGGAGCGTGATTTCTTGCTCGACTTCTTGGGCGTCCGGGAGCGCGACCGCCGCGAGCGCTTGGGCGTGCGAGGTGATGACGGAGATCTGGGAGGACACAAGGATGCCAAATGAAGAGCGACTAACGCACGTTTCCATTTTAAAAATAATAATATGCTCAGCCTGAGTTTAGTCAGCCGTTTTGATTGCGACCATCCATCCATTCATTCATTTTGTGTGTACTACCTCTTTGAGGACTTCTTAACCAAAGAGCGCGGGGAGTCCTTGTGAGAAGAGCGCGAGGACGTGTCCTTTGAGTACGAACGCTCAGACCGCTCCGAGCGGGGGGACGGCGAGCGGGCCCGTCTGCTGCTGCCGCCGCCGCCGCCACCACCACGCGAGGGGCTGGGGGAGTTGCTGTGTCGTCGCTTCCTCTCGACGGCCGGGGACGAGTACCTGTCCGGACGGGAGGTGAACGCACATTACAGAGAAGGAACTTGGAGAGGAACCGCGAGCGCAAGTTTGACTCACTTGTCTTTCCTGGTGGGCGTGTCTTCCTTGTCCTTCTTCAAGTCTTTCAACCTGGTATCCGCTTTCTCTTTGTCCCTCTTCTCTCGCTCTTTGTCCCGCTCTTGTTTCTCCTTCTCCTTCTCCTGCAGCGGCACAACGGGAAACTTAGTAGGAAACTTCCAGAGCCACAATTGCACTTTTTTTACCTTCTGCAGTAGTTTGTCCCTGTAATGTTCCACCTGCTCCTGAAAGCTCTGACCGGGCTTCTTGGGCCTCTTCCCTGATTCCAGTTCATCTTGGAACTTCATGACTTTCACCTTGTTGGCAATGTTAACAAACATTTTGCTGTGACTCATATAAAAAATGTCATTTCCCTTTAATGATGGTGCCGTTGATTGGTTGTGCCTCCACACTGGTCACTAAAAGTTCTCTTTCATTCCTCACCTCTATCTCTCGGAGCTTGCTCCGCTTCTCCTCGTTCAGTTTGGCCTTCAGGTCGGCGTCGTCCCTGGCAGGGTTGGAGTAGCTCGGGGTGGCCACCGCCGAGCGGGGACTCCGCTCCTCGTCGCTGTTCTCCGCATACCTTCAAACACGCCCAACCGCCCGCTGGTTAAGAAGCAACACAGGTGGCCCGCAGGCGGCCCGCAGGCGGCCCATGCTGCAAAACAATCCTAGCTCACCTTTTTGGTTCTTCGGGCTGCTCAAATGCTTCCCATTTTGACGTGGTCACAGCTAAAGGCCCCCAAAAAAAAGAGGCGTTTAGACACAGCTTACGACTGCATGTGAAAATAAAAGGTTTGACTCCTCCCACCTTGAGATTCCAGCTCCGACTCATCCACGGCTTCCCATTTTGAGGGCGCCACCTTGAAAGTGGCCTCCTTGGACTGGTCGACTTGAAAAGAGAAGACAAGAGTCATTTCAACATAACTTGTGGACGCTCATCTGACGTGCCACTTTCGACTCACAAGGTATTCCGTCAATGTCCTCCTCCGAAGGCTTGATGGGAACGCCGTCCAGGTCGTCCAGCGGGGCTCCGTCGATGGTGGCTCCGTCGATGGGCCCGCCGTCGATGGGCATCCCGTCCACGTCCTCGATCGGCGAGCCGTCCGCGAACTCGCCTATCGGAGCGCCGTCGATGTCCTCCGCGGGCTCGGACTGCGGATAGCATTATCGTTGAGACACATTTTTTCTTCCTTTGGCGTTTGCGCCGATCCATATTTGAGCGTTAATAAATGTATTCTTCACGTTCACCTCGACGGGAATTCCCACAGGCTCCTTGTCGGGCGCCAGGTTAACGAGCCCCAAGAATATGTTCTGCAACTTGATGAGAAAGGGGTCGGGATACACGGCCCAGTCCTCCCACGCTCGGAAGCACGACATCACACGTTGCTGGAAGCCAAGAGACGAGACGGCTGAACGACGGCGTCCAACTTTACGAGGATTCGTTCCTCCCCGCGCATACCTTAAAGTTTTCACTCTGAAGGTGACCTTGGATGGTTTTGTACGTGGCGTTGAGGTCTGCAAAAATCTGGCAGAGCTTGACTTCAAAACTGTCAGGGGGAAAGAAGAAAATGGCTCAATGTTGGCTGGCAGTAGCTCGCTTGAAATCCAATTCTACTGATGAGCCCGGAAGCAAAAAGCCACTTTTTGTCTCCCTCCACATGTGTAAGCGGGCACTCACTATTTTCTGTAGTAGGAGGCGTTGGCCACTTTGGCAGAGGAGTTGTACAGCACGTCGGACACCAGATACAACCGTGCGATCTGCAAAAGTGTGAGTGGAGTGGATTGGAGTGAAAAGAATGAGCCATTCTTCCTGGTGTGTGTGTGTGTGTGCGCCTACCTTCTTGGGCAGAGGCGTCTTGAGGATGGAGAGGGACTCTGCGACGCATTCCACAATCTCTTCAGCGGCCTCGGCGTGCGTGAGACAGAACAACATGGCCTCGGCCACGTCGCCCCGCCTGGGCGTCAAGCCGCGGAGCATCTCCTCCAGCTTGTCCCGCTCGCTGCAAAACGTACAACATATCATTTGGCAACAATTTGGAGCTTTGTTTTTTTTTTTCCCCTGCGTCTTACTCTTCTTTTAAGCAGCCTTTCTTGAGCGAGTCCTCCTCTTCCTCCTCCTCGTCGCCTTCGTCGTACGGGCCGTGGAGGTAAGGATTGAGAGGCGGGGGGCGCCACATGGATCCGTTCTTGAACATCCTAAAGTCGTCCGTTCGCCATTTGACCGGCGCTTCGCCCTGGAAAGGTCATGGGTGAAAATCCAATCCGAATGGGCCGCACGCGCTCGACTGGATGGGCTGGCTCCAAACCTGCAGTATGGTGTAGAGCTTCCACCTGTAGTAAACATGCGCTGGGCTCTGGTTCTCAAAAAGAAACCTTCAGGGTTGAAGAACAAAAGCCAAATGTGAAAACGGCAAGGGAGGACAACAAGGGGTGAGCGGTGGCGGCGGCGGCGGTCTGCTGACCTGTACATGGGGTTGTTGATTTCCCGGTTCATGATCATGGCTTCAAACATTGGGCCTTCGCGTACCACAAACTCGATCATTCGGTGGATGAGAGAGAGTAAATTCCTACAAGAAAGACACAGTTAAAGCAAACAGATTCAGACCAGCTGGCAAGTCTAAAGGGCTACGCTAAACACTTCCATTTATGCTCGGCAGTGTGGAAACGCTTTGAATTGTTGCCTCCCCGACGGCGGGCGATATAGAAAAAGGACTTTATTCCTTTGAAATGACTGCCATGTTCGAGTCACTTGTCTCCATTTGTGCTGATGTCAAGCCCTTTTGTTTTAGCTGTGGTTGATTCTCAAGTCTAAGTCGCTATTTTCTAATTCGATCCTAGAAACAATAGATTGGTCAAAACAGCATTGGTTATTGCCAAATGTTTTGCAATCAAAGTACCAAAGCCACGACACGAGGAACGAGCGCTAGACTAAAGTGCGTCTTAAGAGAAGAAAGGCAACGTTCAAAACGCGTCATGTGACCATGCATAAATTGCAAACAATCAATCTATCACTTTGCCTACTTCAATGTGAAGGACAAATCTCAATTTGTGTGAATGCCCAGATGTCGGTTACTGGTCAAGTGCAGTTGATTTG